>NW_024058886.1:137629-180303 GCF_016432855.1 Salvelinus namaycush
GTCTCTGCGTTGTTGAACAGGCCTGACTCGGTCTCTGCGTTGTTGAACAGGCCTGACTCGGTCTCTGCGTTGTTGAACAGGCCTGACTCGGTCTCTGCGTTGTTGAACAGGCCTGACTCGGTCTCTGCGTTGTTGAACAGACCTGACTCGGTCTCTGTGTTGAATGACCTGGCTTTATCATGTGTCTTTGCCTTGACTGACCTTGTCCCCAGGCTAATTTTGCTACTGCATATAGAGCCTGGAAATACTGTGCAACAAAGTGGGACTTAAAAGGGCCGTGGGTTAAATTTTGAGGTCGGAGAAAGACTGCTACAGCTGTATTAGATGGGATTTCATTTTATTTAATTATTCACATTTTATTGGTCACATACACATGGTTAGCAGATGTTAATGCGAGTGTAGCGAAATGCTTGTGCTACATGCTACATGTCCTATTACAGCCACCATATCATTTTTTGGAAGCCCGATTTTGATTCTGAGTTTGGGCATATAAAGTTTATATGTGAAACAGTTCTACAATGCATACTTTCCCTATCTCACTTCCTGGTTTAGCCTAAATCACATGCACTGCTCGCACTTTGAAATCCACAATATAATCAGGGGTACGCTAGATCAGGTGTGTCACACTCATTCCATGGAGGACCTCGTGTCTGCAGGTTTTTCCTTTCAATTAATACCTAGACAACCAGGTGAGGGGAGTTATTTCCTTAATTCATCAATCAGGTACAAAGGAGGAGCAAAAACCCCCGCAGACACTCGGCCCTCCGTGGAATGAGTTGGACACGTGTACTAGATCACGGAGACACTCGGCCCTCCGTGGAATGAGTTGGACACGTGTACTAGATCCCGGAGACACTCGGCCCTCCGTGGAATGAGTTGGACACGTGTACTAGATCCCGGAGACACTCGGCCCTCCGTGGAATGAGTTGGACACGTGTACTAGATCCCGGAGACACTCGGCCCTCCGTGGAATGAGTTGGACACGTGTACTAGATCCCGGAGACACTCGGCCCTCCGTGGAATGAGTTGGACACGTGTACTAGACCCCGGAGACACTCGGCCCTCCGTGGAATGAGTTGGACACGTGTACTAGATCCCGGAGACACTCGGCCCTCCGTGGAATGAGTTGGACACGTATACTAGATCCCGGAGACACTCGGCCCTCCGTGGAATGAGTTGGACACGTGTACTAGATCCCGGAGACACTCGGCCCTCCGTGGAATGAGTTGGACACGTGTACTAGATGCTGAGGTACTGAGAGATCAGCCAATGAAGTTTCAGCTGTAGTGTTTCCCCCGCTCTGCCATAGGCTGCGTTCAAGTCCCTTTCTGAGACTCTGTGAAACCAGATGGTTCCAAAGAGAAAGAGCCGGCTGGTGAACAAGATTAGTTGTTGACTGGTCTGACCTAATTCTAACCCCAGTCATCAGTCTTATTTCCCAGGTGGTCTGCACAGTGTTTCTATATTCTGAATGCCCTACCTTTCTTCCTATGTTTTACCTTTGACCTTTTATTTTGATTACCCTCTCGTTGTGTCTTTGCTGTGACTTCCTCTTTAACCCCAGTCATCTGTCTTGTCTCCCAGGTAATGGCCTAACATTGTCCATATGTTTTGAAAGCCTGTCCTCTTTGTCCTCACTTCACTGTCTCTAACCATTTTCTTTGGGAATTTCATCTTTACACTGTATACCTACAATACTGGTGCTGTGACTCCCAAATGGCACCCTATTCCCTATGTAGTGCCTATGGGTTCTGGTCAAAGGTAGTGCACTATACATGGAATAGGGTACCAATTGGGAAGCAACCCCTGTGTCTTTGTTTGCGACTGCTGTAACCTCTTGTGTCACCTGTCACCTGTCTGGTGTCCCTGCAGGTTGTGGTCCACACTAAGAAAGGAGAGCGTCTGTACCGCATCTCACCTTGGGCCAAGTACGCCACCCAGGCCGAGAAACAAGTCATCTATGACTGGGTCCACTGGGACCCTCCTCAACCGTACCTAGTAAGTACTGAATTCCTCCTCAACCTTATCTAGTAAGTACTGAATTTCTCATCAACCGTACCTAGTAAGTACTGAATTCCTTACCTAGTAAGTACTGAATTCCTCCTCAACCTTACCTAGTAAGTACTGAATTCCTTACCTAGTAAGTACTGAATTCCTCCTCAACCTGACCTAGTAAGTACTGAATTCCTCCTCAACCTGACCTAGTAAGTACTGAATTCCTTATCTAGTAAGTACTGAATTCCTTACCTAGTAAGTATTGAAGTCCTCCTCAACCTGACCTAGTAAGTTATACAGTCTACTATTACACTGGCCTCCATCACTTTACATATAGTAAATGATGAGTTCTGTACAAGATCTCTCATCAGTGATGAAGCCAAAAAACTCTCCCAGACAAACCTGCATCACATCCTCACTGTCATCCTAATCATTCATAATGCTTTTCAATGGGGAAACGCATTCACATGGCTATTCTAACCGCAATAGCTGGTGTTATTGAGTCTGTGTTCGATGCTTGGTGTGTCAGTATGTAAGGGAGGGGGCTGCATTGTGTCTGTCCTCCCTCCAGCAGAAGAGCAGGCAGACCAAAACAATGAAAAGGCTGTGTCTGAAAGGGCATCCTGTGCACTATGGTCAAAAGTTGTCCCCTTTGTAGTGAAATGAGTGCTATTTAGGACACATCCAAAGTGCTTTAATGACCCCTGTTATTTCCCTTCCTTTTAAATAGGCGACAGTGGTCTCTCTCTCAATTCAATTCAGAGGTCTCCCCATGCCAATAAAGATGTGTGTGTATATACTGCCATAGCAAGTGATATACACTGCTCAAAAAAATAAAGGGAACACTTAAACAACACAATGTAACTCCAAGTCAATCACACTTCTGTGAAATCAAACTGTCCACTTAGGAAGCAACACTGATTGACAATACATTTCACATGCTGTTGTGCAAATGGAATAGACAAAAGGTGGAAATTATAGGCAATTAGCAAGACACCCCCAATAAAGGAGTGGTTCTGCAGGTGGTGACCACAGACCACTTCTCAGTTCCTATGCTTCCTGGCTGATGTTTTGGTCACTTTTGAATGCTGGCGGTTCTTTCACTCTAGTGGTAGCATGAGACGGAGTCTACAACCCACACAAGTGGCTCAGGTAGTGCAGCTCATCCAGGATGGCACATCAATGCGAGCTGTGGCAAGAAGGTTTGTTGTGTCTGTCAGCGTAGTGTCCAGAGCATGGAGGCGCTACCAGGAGACAGGCCAGTACATCAGGAGATGTGGAGGAGGCCGTAGGAGGGCAACAACCCAGCAGCGGGACCGCTACCTCCGCCTTTGTGCAAGGAGGAGCACTGCCAGAGCCCTGCAAAATGACCTCCAGCAGGCCACAAATGTGCACAAAAGAAATAGAGATATTTCAAATGTCATTGTCTATGTACAGTGTTGTAACGATGTGCAAATAGTTAAAGTGAAAATAATTAAACATAAATATGGGTTGTATTTATAGTGGTATTTGTTCTTCACTGGTTGCCCTTTTCTTGTGGCAACAGGTCACACATCTTGCTGCTGTGATGGCACACTGTGGTATTTCACCCAATAGATATGGGAGTTTATCAAAATTGGATTTATTTTCTAATTCTTTGTGGGTCTGTGTAATCTGAGGGAAATATGTGTCTCTAATATGGTCATACATTTGGCAGGAGGTTAGGAAGTGCAGCTCAGTTTCCACCTCATTTTGTGGGCAGTGTTGCACATAGCCTGTCTTCTCTTGAGAGCCAGGTCTGCCTACGGCGGCCTTTCTAAATAGTAAGGTTATGCTCACTGAGTCTGTACGTAGTCAAAGCTTTCCTTAAGTTTGGGTCAGTCACAGTGGTCAGGTATTCTGTTTAGGGCCAAATAGCATTCCAGTTTGCTTAGTTTTTTTGGTTAATTCTTTCCAATGTGTCAAGTAATTATCTTTTTATTTTCTCATGATTTGGTTGGGTTTAATTGTGTTACTGTTGCTGTGCTGGTGCTCTGTGGGGTCTGTTTGTGTTTGTGAACAGAGCCCCAGGACCAGCTTGCTTAGGGGACTCTTCTCCAGGTTCATCTCTCTTTAGGTGATGGCTTTGTTGTGGAAAGTTTGGGAATCGCTTCCTTTTAGGTGGTTGTAGAATTTAGCTTCTCTTTTCTGGATTTGAATCATTAGCGGATATCGGCCTAATTCTGGTCTACGCGGGATGTCGAATTTTATCTTCCTTTTGGTGACGTGGAAAGCCCTTCTTGCTTTGTCTCTCAGATTGTTCAAGGCTTTGTTGATGTTAAGGCCGAGGAAGGTATAGTTTTTTGTGTGCTCTAGGGCAACTAGGTAGGGCTGTATGCCCTCCTTGGTTGGTGACAGAAGCACCAGATCAGCAGCAAACAGGAGACATTTTACTTCAGATTCTAGTAGGGTGAGGCCGGGTGCTGTTGACTGTTCTAGTGCCCTTGCCAATTCATGATATATATGTTGAAGAGGGTGGCGCTCAAGCTTCATCCCTGTCTCACCCCACGGCCCTGTGGAAAGAAATGTTCTGTGTTTTGCTTATTTAGCTGGACACTTGTTTGTGTACATTGTTTTTACGTCAAATGTTTTTCCCCCAACAAAGATTTCCATCAATTTGTATAGCAGACCCTCATGCCAAATTGAGTCGAAGCTTTTTTGAAATCAACAAAGCATGAGAAGATTTTGCCTTTGTTTATTTTATTTTTTATTTTAATTAGGGTGTGCAGGTTGAATACGTGGTCTGTCGCATGGTAATTTGGTAAAAAGCCAATTTGGCATACTGTATGCTCAGGAAATTGTTTTCACTGAGGAAACGTATGAGTCTGTTTTTAATGATAATGCAGAGGATTTTCCCAAGGTTGCTGTTAACTCATATCCCACGCTAGTTATTGGGGTCAAATTTGTCTCCACTTTGTGGATTGGGGTGATCAGTCCTTGGTTCCAAATATTGGGGAGGATGCCAGAGCTGAAGTATTGCCAATTGGAATTCTGGTTTATGTATTTTATTATTTCATTGAGGATACCATCAACACCACAGGCCTTTTTGGGTTGGACGTTTTGTATTTTGTCCTGTAGTTCATTCAATGTAATTTGAGTATCCAGTGGGTTCTGGTAGTCTTTAATAGCTATCTAAGATTTTTAATTAATCATGTATATGATCAATCATCATGTTTGCAGACGACAGCAGTGGTAGGCCTTATATACAACAACGGCGAGACAGCTTACAGGGAGGAGGTGAGGGTCCTGGCGGAGTCGATTGTGTACTACAGGAGACAGCAGAGCGAGCACGCCCCCTATCCACATCGACGGGACCACAGTGGAGAACGTGAAAAGCTTCAAGTTCCTCGGCGTACACATCACTGACAACCTGAAATGGTCCACCCACACAGACAGTGTTGTGAAGAAGGCGCAAGAGCACCTCGTCAACCTCAGGAGGCTGAAGAAATTTGGCTTGGCACCTAAGACCCTCACAAACTTTTACAGATGTACCATTGAGAGCATCCTGTTGGGCTGTATCACCGTCTGGTACAGCAACTGCACCGTCCACAACCGCAGGGTTCTCCAGAGGGTGGTGCGATCTGCCCACCGCATCACCGGGGGACACTGCCTGCCCTCCAGGACAGCATCCAGTGTCACAGGGAGGCCAAAAAGATCATCGAGGACCTCAGTCAGCCGAGCCATGTCCTGTTCACCCCGCTTCCATCCAGAAGGTGAGGACGGCACAGATATGTCAAAGCGGGTTCCGAGACGCTGACAGGCCAACAGACTGTTAAATAGTCACCACTAGCCACCCAGTAACCTGTTCTGAACTTTAGTCAATGTCACTAGCCAGCTACCACCCGGTTACTCAACCCTGCACCTGAGAGGCTGCTGCCCTATGTACATAGACATGGAACACAGGTCACTTTAATAATGTTTACATACTGTTTTACGCATTTCATATGTATATACTGTATTCTAGTCAAGGCCATCCTGTTCAACTGTGTGTGTGTGTGTGTGTGTGTGTGTGTGTGTGTGTGTGTGTGTGTGTGTGTGTGTGTGTGTGTGTGTGTGTGTGTGTGTGTGTGTGTGTGTGTGTGTGTGTGTGTACTGTCCTACATATTCAACAGATATACTACATATTCTATCCACATACTGTCCATAATGTCTATACGTCCAATGATGTATTTATTTTTGTACACTACGTTACCAAAATTATGTGGACACCTGCTCGTTGAACATCTCATTCCAGAATCATGGGCTTTTAATATGGAGTTGGTCCCCCCCTTGTTGCTGTAACAACCTCTACTTTTCTGGGAAGGCTTTCCACTAGATGTTGGTACTTTTTCTGCGGGGACTTGCTTCCATTCAACCACGAGCATTAGTGAGGTTGGGCACTGATGTTGGGCGATTAGGCATGGCTTGCAGTCGGTGTTCCAATTCATCCCGAAGTTGTTCAATGGGGTTGAGGTCAGGGCTCTGTGCAGGCCAGTCAAGTTCTTCCACACCGATCTCGCAAAACCATTTCTGTATGGACCTTGCTTTGTGCACGAGGGCATTGTCATGCTGAAACAGGAAAGTTGGAAGCATAGAACCGTCTAGAATGTCATTGTATGCTGTAGCATTAAGATTTCCCTTCACTGGAATTAAGTGGCCTAGCTTTAACCATGAAATACAGTCCCAGACCATTATTCCTTCTCCATCAAACTTCACAGTTGGCACTATGCATTGGGGCTGGTTGCGTTCTTCGGCCAGATAGTGAAGCGTGATTCATCACTCCAGACAACGCGTTTCCAGTACTTCATAGTTCAATGTCGGCGAGCTTTACACCACTCCAGCCGACGTTTGACATTGCACATGGTGATCTTAGGCTTGTGTGCGGCTGCTCAGCGACGGAAACTAATTTCATGAAGCTCCCGACGAACAGTTATTGTGCTGACGTTGCTTCCAGAGGCAATTTGGAACTGAATTTTACAACCGAGGACAGACGATTTTTACTTTTTTGCTTCAGCACTCAGTGGTCAGGTTCTGTGAGCTTGTGTGGCCTACCACTTCGCCACTGAGCCGTTGTTGCTCCTAGACATTTCCACTTCACAATAACAGCACTTACAGTTGATCAGGGCAGATCTAGCAGGGCAGAAAGTTGACAAACTGACTTGTTGGGAAGGTGGAATCTTATGATGGTGCCACGTTGAAAGTCAATGAGATTTTGAGTAAGGCTTGTCTTGAGATTGCATTTTATACAGAAACGTCTGAAATAGTTGAATGCACTAATTTTGAAAGGGTGTGTGCACATACTTTTGTATATGTTGCATTCGGAAATGCACACGATACCCCATAATGAAAACAGGTTTTTAGAAATGTTTGCAAATGTAAAAAATATTCAGACCCTTTGCTATGAGACTTGAAATTGAGCTAAGGTGCATCCTGTTTCTATCGATCATCCTGGATGTTTTTACAGCTTGATTGGAGTCCACCTGTGGTAAATTCAATTGATTGGACATGATTTGGAAAGGCACACACCTGTCTATACAAGGTCCCACAGTTGATAGTGCATTTCAGAGCAAAAACCAAGCCATGAGGTCGAAGAAATTGTCCATAGAACTCAGAGACAGGATTGTTTTCAAGACACAGATCTGGGTAAGGGTCCCAACACATGTCTGCAGCATTGACTGTCCCCAGGAACACAGTGGCCTCCATCATTCTTAAATGGAATAAGTTTGGAACCACCAAGACCACCACCTAGAGCTGGCCGTCTGGCCAGACTGAGAAATCGGGGGAAGGGTCTTGGTTAGGAAGGTGACCAAGAACCTGATGGTCACTCTGACAGAGCTCCAGAGTTCCTCTGTGGAGATGGGAGAACCTTCCAGAAGGACAACCATCTTTGCAGCACTCCACCAATCAGGCCTTTATGGTAGAATTGTCAGACTGAAGCCACTCCTCAGTAAAAGGCACATGACAGGCTGCTTGGAGTTTGCCAAAAGCACCTAAATCCTAAGCGTCACGTCTGGAGGAAACGTGACACCATTCCTACGATGAATCATGGTGGTGGCAGCATTATGCTGTGGGTAGGTTTTTCAGTGGCAGGGACTGGGAGACTAGTCAGGATTGAGGGAGAGATGAACAGAGCAAAGTACAGAGAGATCCTTAATGAAAACCTGCTCCGGAGCGCTCAGGACCTCAGACTGGGGCGAAGGTTTTCGTGCATCCTCAAGATAGAACAGCTGCCTCCGGTAAGACAAGGGGTGGCGGTCTGTCTATTTGTCAATAACTGGTGGTGCACAAAATCTAATATTACGGCCTTAAGGTTTTGCTCGCCTGAGGTCGAGTATCTCATGATAAGCTGTAGACCAAACTATTTACCAAGAGAGTTTTCATCTGTATTTTTCATAACTGTCTATTTACCACCACAAACAACTACTGCCACCAAGACCGCACTCAACCAGCTGTATACGGCCATAAGAAAACAAGAAAATGCTCATCCAGAAGCGGCGCTCCTAGTGGCCGGGGACTTTAATGCAGGGAAACTTAAATACGTTTTACCTCATTTCTACCAGCATGTCCCATGTGCAACCAGAGGGGAAAAAACTCTAGACCGCCTTTACTCCACAAACAGAGATGCGTACAAAGCTCTCCCTCGCCGTTCATTTGGCAAATCTGACCATTGATTATATTCTCCTGATTCCTGCTAACAAGCAAAAACTAAGCTGGAAGTACCAGTGACTGTTTTGCTTGCACAGACTGGAATATTTTGGGGGGTTCATCTGATGACATTGAGGAGTATACCACATCAGTCACCAATTTTAATCAATTAGTGCATTGACGACGTCATCCCCACAGTGACCATGCATAGAAGCCATGGATTACAGGCAATGTCTGCACTGAGCTAAAGGGTATAGCTGACACTTTCAAGAAGCGGGATTCTAACCCTGACGCTTATAAGTAATCCCACTATGCCCTCCGACGAACCATCAAACAGGCAAAGCATCAATACAGGACTAAGATCGACTCCTACTACACCGGCTCCGACGCTCGTCGGATGTGGCAAGGCTGGCAAACTATTACGGACTACGAAGTGAAGCCCAGCCGCGAGGTTCCCAGTGACACAAGCCTACCAGACGAGCAAAATTACTTCTTTTTTTTTTTTACCCCTTTTTTCTCCCCAATTTCGTGGTATCCAATTGGTAGTAGTTAGTCTTGTCTCATCGCTGCAACTCCCGTACGGACTCGGGAGAGGCGAAGGTGAAGAGCCATGCGTCCTCTGAAACAACACCCAACCAAGCCGCACTGCTTCTTGACACAATGCACATCCAACCCGGAAGCCAGCCGCACCAATGTGTCGGAGGAAACACCGTACACCTGGCGACCTGGTCAGTGTGCGCTGTGCCCGGCCCGCCACAGGAGTCGCTAGTGCGCGATGAGACAAGGATATCCCTGCCGGCCAAACCCTCCCTAACCCGGATGACGCTGGGCCAATTGTGCGCCGCCCCATGGGCCTCCCGGTCGCGGCCGGCTGTGACAGAGCCTGGGCTCGAACCCAGAATCTCTGGTGGCACAGCTAGCGCTGCGATGCACGCGAGTCATCAGGCGAGTCATCAGGTTCTACCCCCAAGCCATAAAACTGCTGAACAGCAAATGAAATGGCTACCCGGACTACTACATTGTTTGTTTTTTCGCTGTTTATTATCTACGCATAGTCATATTACCCCGACCTACATGTATAGTACCAGTCAAAAGTTTGGACACACCTACTCATGCCAGGGTTTTTCTTTATTTTGACTATTTTATACATTGTAGAATAATAGTGAAGACATCAAAACTATGAAAGAACACATATGTAATCATATAGTAACCAAAAAAGTGTTTAACAAATCAAAATATGTTTTATATTTGAGATTCTTCAAAGTAGCCACCCTTTGCCTTGATGACAGCTTTGCAAACTTTTGACATTCTCTCAACCAGCTTCATGAGGTAGTCACCTGGAATGGGGGTACCCCCTGAGTCTCTTCCCTGTTTCACACCTGGTAGTTTGGTGGCTGGGACTATCAGCTCTCTGTAACCTAGAAGGCAACCATTGGGTCCGTCTCCTCTATACCGTGTTTCTTGTAGAATTACATAGTCTGTATTTCCAATTTCTTTGAAGTCTGAGTTCCTGCTCTTTAGCCAAAGGCAGGTGACATCAGACCTTGTATATTCCAGGATGCGTGTTTTTCGTGTGGTTTAGACCCGGACCATTTACCGTAGGCGTGAGCAGAGCATGTTGAGCATCTGATACATTACTTTTAGGTTGCATGATGGCGTTTGGATGGGTGTATTAGTGGGGTTTGGGCCTGTTGCTCTGCTCACGGCCTGGGCATATGTGTGGCTGTCATGTTGAGGTCCTTGCTGCAGTGGTTGGGGACATGAGGGAGCAGAAGGGGCATATGTCTGATCTGGGGGAGCTTATATAGGGTGTGGTCAGGGTTTGTCTCGACTGGTTGTGGTGAGGATTTGGCTGGCGTTGCTGTGTTCAATCAATTAATCAAATGTATTTATAAAGCCCTTCTTACATCAGCTGATGTCACAAAGGGCTGTACAGAAAACCAGCCTAAAACCCCAAACAGCAAGCAATGCAGGTATAGAAGCACGATGGCTAGGAAAAACTCCCTAGAATGTCCGGAACCTAGGAAGAAACCTAGAGAGGAACCAGGCTATGAGGTGTGGCCAGTCCTCTTCTGGCTGTGCCTAGTCCTCTTCTGGCTGTGCCGGGTGGTTGATTATAACAGAACATGGCCAAGATGTTCAAATGTTCATAGATGCCCAGCATGGTCAGATGATAATAATCACAGTGGTTGTCGACGGTGCAACAGGTCAGCACCTCAGGAGTAAATATCAGTTGGCTTTTCATAGCCGATCATTCAGATTATCTCTATCGCACCTGCTGTCTCTAGAGAGTTGAAAACAGCAGGTCTGGGACAGCTAGCACTTCCGGTGAACAGGTCAGGGTTCCATAGCCGCAGGCAGAACAGTTGAAACTGGAGCAGCAGCACGACCAGGTGGACTGGGGACAGCAAGTAGTCATCAGGCCCGGTAGTCCTGATGCATGGTCCTAGGGCTCAGGTCCTCCGAGAGAAAGAGAGAGAATTAGAGAGAGCATACTTAAATTCATTCATTTCTCTGGATAAGACAGGAGAAATACTCCAGATACAACAGACTTACCCTAGCCCCCTGACACATAAACTATTGCAGCATAAATACTGGAGGCTGAGACGGGAGGGGTCAGGAGACACTGTGGCCCCGTTCGACGATACCCCCGGACAGGGCCAAACAGGCAGGATATAACCCCACCCACTTTGCCAAAGCACAGCCCCCACACCACTAGAGGGATATCTTCAACCACCAATTTACCATCCTGAGACAAGGTCGAGTATAGCCCACAAAGATATCCCCCACGGCACGAACCCAAGGGGGGGGGCGCCAACCCGGACAGGAAGATCACGTCAGTGACTCAACCTACTCAAGTGACACACCCCTCCTAGGGACGGCATGGAAGAGCACCAGTAAGCCAGTGACTCAGCCCCTGTAATAGGGTTTGAGGCAGATAATCCCAGTGGAGAGAGGGGAACCGGCCAGGCAGAGACAGCAAGGGCGGTCCGTTGCTCCAGTGCTTTTCCGTTCACCTTCACACTCCTGGGCCAGACTACACTCAATCATAGGACCTACTGAAGAGATGAGTCTTTAATAAAGACTTTAAGGTCGAGACCGAGTCTGCGTCTCTCACATGGAAAGGCAGACCATTCCATAAAAATAGAGCTCTATAGGAGAAAGCCCTGCCTCCAGCTGTTTGCTTAGAAATTCTAGGGACAGTAAGGAGGCCTGCGTCTTGTGACCGTAGTGTACGTGTAGGTATGTACGGCAGGACCAAATCAGAAAGATAGGTAGGAGCAAGCCCATGTAATGCTTTGTAGGTTAGCAGTAAAACCTTGAAATCAGCCCTAGCCTTAACAGGAAGCCAGTGTAGAGAGGCTAGCACTGGCGTAATATGATCACATTTTGGGTTTCTAGTCAAGATTCTAGCAGGCGTGTTTAGCACTAACTGCAGTTTATTTAGTGCTTTATCCGGGTAGGCAGAAAGTAGAGCATTGCAGTAGTCTAACCTAGAAGTGATGGATTAATTTTTATGCATCATTTTTGGACAGAAAGTCAGATGTTATGTAGATGGGGGAAAAAAGAACAATCTTGATGTGTTTGTCAAAAGAGAGAACAGGGTCCAGAGTACCACTGAGGTCCTTCAGTTTTATTTGAGATGACTGTACAACCATCAAGATTAATTTTCAGATTCAACAGAAGATTTATTTGTTTCTTGGGACCTAGAACTAACATGTCTGAGTTTAACCTCTAACACCTCCCAAACCCGGATCCGGGAGCACCCCCATCAGTAGAAAAGCTACTAGCATAGCCTAGCATAGCGTCACAAGTAAATACTAGCATCTAAATATCATTAAATCACAAGTCCAAGACACCAGATGAAAGATACACATCTTGTGAATCCAGCCATCATTTCTGATTTTTAAAATGTTTTACAGGGAAGACTATTCCCTACTCTATTAGCTAACCACGTTAGCAAAAGACACCACTTTTTTTACTCCACCAGTTTTTTACTCCATCAGTAGCTATCACAAATTCGACCAAATAAAGATATAAATAGCCACTAACCAAGAAAAAACTTCATCAGATGACAGTCTGATAACATATTTATTGTATAGCATATGTTTTGTTAGAAAAATGTGCATATTTCAGGTATAAATCATAGTTTACCATTGCAGCCACCATCACAACTCTCACCAAAGCGACTAGAATAACTACAGAGAGCAACGTGTATTACCTAATTACTCATCATAAAACATTTCTTAAAAATACACAGCGTACAGCAATTGAAAGACACAGATCTTGTGAATCCAGACAATATTTCAGATTTTCTAAGTGTTTTACAGCGAAAACACAATATAGCGTTATATTAGCTTACCACAATAGCAAACATCACACCAGCATTGATTCAAGGCAAAAATAGCGATAACGTATAAACCACCAAAATATATTATTTTTTTCACTAACCTTCTCAGAATTCTTCAGATGACAGTCCTGTAACATCATATTACACAATGCATATACAGTTTGTTTGAAAATGTGCATATTTAGCGGCACAAATCGTGCTCATACAATGAGAATAGTGTCCAAATCCTCAAGCAATCTGTCCGGCGCCATCTTGGAAAGGCACCTATTCTTATCGAAAACTATTCATAAACTTGACTAAAAAAATACAGGTTGGACAGCAATTGAAAGACAAATTAGTTCTTAATGCAATCGCTGAATTACATTTTTAAAATTAACGTTACTGCGCAATACAACGTGCGATAAAGCAAGGCTACACTGCAAGTAATGGCGTCTTATGCATTTGACTTTTTTCAACAGAACAATGAATTATCAGCATAAATAGTTCTTACTTTTTGATTGTCCAAAAGAATTGTTGCTGGGTTGGAGAAAGTCATCTTCCACGTTGCAATTAGCAGTAAACAATAGCATGCGAGAGAGAGATACCCAACTTCCTACAACGCCAGAAAATGAAATACCCGAAAATCGCAATATACTGACATAAACTGATATAACTCGGTTTAAAATAACAAGATTATGATGTCTTTAAAGCCTATATCGAATAAAAACAGAGCCGGATATATCTAGGAGCTAAAACGGGAGCTTCTTAAACGACATGCCAAGGTCCTCCCTGCGTCAGAGCGAAGAATCAAAAGAGAGGACACTTTGATTCCAATCAATTTATAGACTTTCAGATCTGCCTAGAGACTCCATTTCAAGGCCCTCTATTCACTGACACCCAGGGGAAGGCGTATGCAGTGCATCTCAACCAATAGAAGACAGGCAGAGTTATACACAGGTCTGAGAACAGGTTGGAAAATTCTGCATTCTCAACTCCACATAGGGAAATTGCTCTAAGTCCAGTTCTGTTTCACGCACAGACATAATTCAAACGGTTTTAGAAACTAGAGAGTGTTTTCTATCCAATAGTAATAATAATATGCATATTGTACGAGCAAGAATTGAGTACGAGGCAGTTTAATTTGGGAACGTCAAGAAAACAGTGCTAACAGCTCCCCCTATTGACAAGAAGTTAAAAGTAGAACATTTGCCGCCATCCACTTCCTTATGTCTGAAAGACAGGCTTCCAGCCATTTTGCGGCTTCACTATGTTTCATCGAAATGTGTCGTCTGCATAGCAGTGAAAGGTAATAGTATGTTTCCGAATGACATCACCAAGAGGTAAAATATATAGTGAAAACAATAGTGGTCCTAAAACGGAGCCTTGAGGAACACCGAAATGTACTGTTGATTTGTCAGAGGACAAGCGATCTACAGAGACAAATTGATATCTTTCCCGACAGATAAGATCTAAACCAGGCCAGAACTTGTCCCTTGTAGACCAATTTGGGTTTCCAATCTCTCCAAAAGAATGTGGTGATCAATGGTATCAAAAAGCAGCACTAAGGTCGAGGAGCACGAGGACAGATACAGCGCCTCGGTCTGACGCCATTAAAAGGTAATTTACCACCTTCACAAGTGCAGTCCCAGTGCTATGACAGGTTCTAAAACCAGACTGGTGCGTTTCGTATATACATTATTTGTCTTCAGGAATGCAGTGAGTTGTTGTGCAACAGCTTTTTCTAAAAATGTTGAGAGGAATGGGAGATTCGATATAGGCCGATAGTTTAAAAAAAATAAACATTCTGGGTCAAGGTTTGGCTTTTTCAAGAGGATTTATTACTGCCACTTTTAGTGAGTTTGGTACACATCCGGTGGATAGAGAGCCGTTTATTATGTTCAACATAGGAGGGCCGGAAGGAAGTAGCTCTTTCAGTAGTTTAGTTTGAACAGGGTCCAGTATGCAGCTTAAAGGTTTAGAGGCCATGACTTTTTTCATCAAGGTGTCAAGAGATATAGGATTAAAACACTTGAGTGTCTCCCTTGAGCCTAGGTCCTGGCAGTGTTGTGCAGACTCAGGACAACTGAGCTTTGGAGAAATACGCAGATTTAAAGAAGAGTCCGTAATTTGCTTTCTAATGATCATAATCTTTTCGTCAAAGAAGTTCATGAATTTATCACTGCTGAAGTGAAAGCCATCCTCTCTTGGGGAATTCTGCTTTTTAGTTAGCTTTGCGACAGTATCAAAACTACATTTTGGACTGTTCTTATTTTACTCAATTTGTAGCGGCAGCCTTCCTCCTCTTCATCTGAAGAGGTGTAGCAGGGATCGGACCAAGACGCAGCGTAGTTCGTGTTCAACATGTTTAATAAAAGACGATAAACGTGAACACTACACAAAATACAAAATAACAAACGTGGCAAAACCGAAACAGTCCTATCTGGTGCAGAGAACACAAAGACAGAAACAACCACCCACAAACCCCAACACAAAACAAGCTACCTAAATATGGTTCCCAATCAGAGACAATGACTAACACCTGCCTCTGATTGAGAACCATATCAGGTCATACATAGAAACGAACAAACTAGACACACAACATAGAATTCCCACCCAGCTCACGTCCTGACCAACACTAAAACAAAGAAAACACAAAAGAACTATGGTCAGAACGTGACACAATTAAGTTGTAAAATTAGGATGATCGACCAGCAGTGAGGGCTCTTCGATACTGTCTTTCCAAGCTAGTCGGAAGACTTCCAGTTTTTGGTGTAGCGCCATTTCCGTTCCAATTATCTGGAAGCTTGCCTGTATACCAGGGAACTAGTTTCTTATGACAAATGTTTTTTGTTTTTAGGGGTGCGACTGCATCTAGGGTATTACGCAAGGTTAAATTGAGTCCCTCAGTTAGGTGTTTAACTGATTTTTGTACTCTGACGTTCTTGGGTAGGTGGAGGGAGTCTGAAAGGGCATCTAGGAATCTGTGGGTTGTCCGAGAATTTATAAGCACGGCTTCTGATGATCCTTGGTTGGGGTCTGAGCAGAATATTTGTTGAGATTACAAACGTAATAAAATGGTGGTCCGATTAGTCCAGGATTATGAGAAAAAACATTAAGATCCACAACATTTATTCCACGGGACAAAACTAGGTCCAGAGTATGACTGTGGCAGTGAGTAGGTCCGGAGACATGTTGGACAAAACCCACTGAGTCGATGATGGCTCCGAAAGCCTTTTTGGAGTGGGTCTGTGGTCTTTTCCATGTGAATATTAAAGCCACCAAAAATTACAATATTATCTGCCATCACTACAAGATCCGATAGGAATTCAGGGAACTCAGTGAGGAACGCCCAGGAGAGATAGATTTCATGACTAGAAGCTAAAAAGACGAACGCAGTATTTTTTTTATTTTTTTTTTGTAAATTTAATTTTGTTATCATAAATGTTAGCAACACCTCCGCCTTTGCGGGATGCACAGGGGATATGGTCGCTAGTGTAACCAGGGGGTGAGGCCTCATTTAACACAGTAAATACATCAGGCTTAAGCCATGTTTCAGTCAAGCCAATCACATCAAGATTATGATCAGTGATTAGTTCATTGACTATAACTGCCTTGGAAGTGAGGGATCTAACATTAAGTAGCCCTATTTTGAGATGTGAGATATCACAATCTCTTTCAATAATGACAGAAATGGAGGAGGTCTTTATTCCGATGAGATTGCTCAGGCGAACACCGCCATGTTTAGTTTTGCCCAACCTAGATCGAGCCACAGACACGGTCTCAATGGGGATAGCTGAGCTGACTACACTGACTGTGCTAGTGGCAGACTCCACTAAGCTGGCAGGCTGGCTAACAACCTGCTGCCTGGCCTGCACCCTATTTCATTGTGGAGCTAGAGGAGTTAGAGCCCTGTCTATGTTGGTAGATAAGATGAGAGCACCCCTCCAGCTAGGATGGAGTCCGTCACTCCTCAGCAGGCCAGGCTTGGTCCTGTTTGTGGGTGAGTCCCAGAAAGAGGGCCAATTATCTACAAATTCTATCTTTTGGGAGGGGCAGAAAACAGTTTTCAACCAGCGATTGAGTTGTGAGACTCTCGTCTTTCAGATTAGCCTTAACGTCGGTAGCCCTGCCCCCTGGAAAACAGTGTATGATCGCTGGATGATTAGTTTTAAGTCTAATACTGCGGGTAATGGAGTCGCCAATGACTAGGGTTTTCAGTTTGTCAGAGCTAATGGTGGGAGGCTTCGGCGCCTCAGACCCCATAACGGGAGGAGAGACCAGAGAAGGCTCAGCCTCTGACTCCGACCTGTTGCTTAATGGGGAGAACCGGTTGAAAGTTTCTGTCGGCTGAATGAACGACACCGGTTGAGCATTCCTACAGCATTTTCCTACAGCATTTCCCTCCAGAAGCCATGAGAAAGTTGTCTGGCTGCGGGGACTGTGCGGGGGGATTTATACTAACGTTACTATCTGTACTTACTGGTGGTACAGACGCTGTTTCATCCTTTCCTACACTGAAATTACCCTTGCCTAACGATTGCGTCTGAAGCTGGGCTTGCTGCACAGCTATCCTCACCATAAGGCGATCGTTCTCCTATATATTATGAGTACAGCAACTGCTATTAGAAGGCATAATGTTAATGTTACTACTTAGCTTCGGCTGGTGGAGGTCCTGTAGAACCATGTCCAGATATAGCGTCTGGGGTGAAAAAGTTAATGGAAAAAAATTGAGCAAGGGGGAAAAAATATAAATATAAAACGGTAATTAAAATGTAAAAACCGTAAAGTTGGCAGGTAGGAAAGTAAGGTTAGCAACAAACCGCACATAAACATGTCTACAAGTTGTGACCGGAAATGACGGGGAAAAGTGTAGGTGTAGGTTCTCTTGGCGTCGGTTCCCCACGTGCAGGTCCTCCGGAGTGGGTCTCGCTGGTTTTGGCGGGGTGTCCGTTGCTCTTGTGTGAGGTGCTGGGGCTGCGGTTGAGGGTGATGTCCTTCAGAGTCCTGGCAAAAACTTTAACTGCTACCTTGTAGAGGTGCATCTGAGTGTAAAGGGTGTTCAAGTCCATGGTGGAGTGTTGGGCCAGGTAGACGTTTGGTTTTGAGGCACAGTCCCGGGAGGTGGCTGGCTATCGTCTCGTGGCTGCTCGTCTGCAGGGCAGTTTGAAGATGAGGTGTGATCAAACTCGCTCAAGATGGAGGAGTCGTCACCAAGGTAAAGCTTGTCATGCTCTCTCTTTGATGCCGTAAAAGTTGAAACTGCGTGAGGATTCCCAGCTCCAGCCATGTACACATTGACAGTGGTTGTTTCAGTTTCATGGTCCTCAATGTCTAGTCTTCTGAGTTTCCACTATGGGTCATACCCTCTCTCTTGACAGAGGGGTAGTGTGCTCCTTTATAGCACTGTGCCATGCCAGGGGATGTTTGTGGAAAATTAAGTGGCTTACGTGCCCCTGTTTGTAGCAGTCAGCAAATAGAGTCTCTCGATTGTCCTTGAGGAGCTTTTTAAAAATAAACTTATTCCGTGCATTGTACTGCACTGTGATGACCTCTGCACAGGGGGAAGCCATGGAGCAGGGAGCATCAGAGGCCTCTGCACAGGGGGAAGCCATGGAGCAGGGAGCATCAGAGGCCTCTGCACAGGGGGAAGCCATGGAGCAGGGAGCATCAGAGGCCTCTGCACAGGGGGAAGCCATGGAGCAGGGAGCATCAGAGGCCTCTGCACAGGGGGAAGCCATGGAGCAGGGAGCATCAGAGGCCTGCCATGGAGCAGGGAGCATCAGAGGCCTCTGCACAGGGGGAAGCCATGGAGCAGGGAGCATCAGAGGCCTCTGCACAGGGGGAAGCCATGGAGCAAGGAGCATCAGAGGCCTCTGCACAGGGGGAAGCCATGGAGCAGGGAGCATCAGAGGCCTCTGCACAGGGGGAAGCCATGGAGCAGGGAGCATCAGAGGCCTCTGCACAGGGGGAAGCCATGGAGCAGGGAGCATCAGAGGCCTCTGCACAGGGGGAAGCCATGGAGCAGGGAGCATCAGAGGCCTCTGCACAGGGGGAAGCCATGGAGCAGGGAGCATCAGAGGCCTCTGCATTTGGGTGGGGGAGGCAGTGAAACTCTGCTGCCATTGCTGGGCTCAAGGGCTTTCATACATCTCACTTCACATTTCAGTGCTAATTGAAGTTTGGTCTGGATCTGTTCTGTCCTGGTAACCAGGTAGCCTTATTAACTTAGCTTTATATAACAACATAACCTAGAGATTGTCTTTTACTTTTTGGCTTCAGAAGTAGCTTCAGACTGAACAGTTTTGGTTCGGATGGTATTTCCAGGTTTCTGCTGTTTCCTTTGGTTTGCTAGATGTTTTTTCTTGATGGTCCTTGTTAGTAAGAATCCTTCCAGGTCATTTTGTCCAAAATCAAAGTTTTGGATGTAGAGGGTAGTATCCTGTATAAGTACAAGTTCATCTACGTTTATTCAACTCTAAATCATTTTTTATTTTTTATTCAGGACCCCACGAGATTATAACCTCTCTGTCTCTCTCTCTCTGTCTCTCTCTCTCTGTCTGTCTCTCTCTGTCTCTCTCTCTCTGTCTGTCTGTCTCTGTCTGTCTCTGTCTGCCTCTGTCTGTCTGTCTCTGTCTTTCCCTCTCCACCCTATCTCTGATATTTCCATTAATTAATTTTTTTACAAGAGGCCCAATCATTATAACCTCTTCAGAGAGATGGGTCCTGAGCCCAGGTTGTTAGTGTACAAACAAACACACACACACGCTGTATAACCTCTTCAGAGAGATGGGTCCTGAGCCCAGGTTGTTAGTGTACAAACAAACACACACACACGCTGTATAACCTCTTCAGAGAGATGGGTCCTGAGCCCAGGTTGTTAGTGTACAAACAAACACACACACACGCTGTATAACCTCTTCAGAGAGATGGGTCCTGAGCCCAGGTTGTTAGTGTACAAACAAACACACACACACGCTGTATAACCTCTTCAGAGAGATGGGTCCTGAGCCCAGGTTGTTAGTGTACAAACAAACACACACACACGCTGTATAACCTCTTCAGAGAGATGGGTCCTGAGCCCAGGTTGTTAGTGTACAAACAAACACACACACACGCTGTATAACCTCTTCAGAGAGATGGGTCCTGAGCCCAGGTTGTTAGTGTACAAACAAACACACACACACGCTGTATAACCTCTTCAGAGAGATGGGTCCTGAGCCCAGGTTGTTAGTGTACAAACAAACACACACACACGCTGTATAACCTCTTCAGAGAGATGGGTCCTGAGCCCAGGTTGTTAGTGTACAAACAAACAAACACACACACACGCTGTATAACCTCTTCAGAGAGATGGGTCCTGAGCCCAGGTTGTTAGTGTACAAACAAACACACACACACGCTGTTGTGTTCCCTCCCTCTCTGTAAACACAACACTGTTATCATTTCATCTCTCTCATCATGGCTAGACTCCAGACAGACATATTGTTACACTGATGGAGAGTTCAATAAGTTCAGATCCTCAGGTTGTTTGTTAGTCACCGTTCTATAGTTTCCTGTCTTTAATCATGGACAGACAGCAAGTGGGATGTGTCATCAGCGTTCAATAACTTCTTCAGATCAGATATTGTTCCTGGACCATCAAGATGGCGTCGATAGAGATGGCAGCTATGCTTCAAGTCCTTAGGAAACTGTGCAGTATTTTATTTTTTTAAAGGTATTTCTTACATCGTTAGACCAGAAAACCTCAAATGTTATTACATACAGCCGGGAAGAACTATTGGATATCAGAGAGATGTCAATTTACCAGCACAACCAGCACTATGACCAGGAATACGACTTTCCCAAAGCGGATCTTTTGTCTGCACCTCCCAGGGCTTTTGAACTGATTCCAGAGGCCGACCCAAAACAACACCGTCGGAGGAGAGGGTGCCGGAGCGGTCTTCTAGTGAGGCTTCGGATGAGCGCACACCACCCACCGCTTCCCAGTATATTACTCGCTAATGTCCAGTCCCTAGTTAACAAAGTCAACGAAATCAGATCAAAAGTTGCTTTCCAAAGAGATATCCGGGATTGTAACATACTCTGTTTCACGGAGACATGGCTAGCTGGAGACATGCTGTCGGAGTCTGTACAGTCAATGGGATTTTCAGTGCATCGCGCCGACAGGAACAAACATCTCTCTGGTAAGAAAAAGGGCAGGGTGTATGTTTCATGATTAACGACTCATGGTGTAATTGTAACCACATACAGGAACTCAAGTCCTTTTGTTCATCTGACCTAGAATTCCTCACAATCAAATGCTGACCATATTATCTCCCAAGAGAACTCTCCTCGGTTATTGTCACAGCCGTGTATATCCCCCCGCAAGCGGATACCAAGACGGCCCACAAGGAACTTCACTGGACTTTATGCAAACTGGAAACCATATATCCTGAGGCTGCATTTATTGTAGCTGGGGATTTTAACAAAGCTAATCTGAGAACAAGGCTACCCAAATTCTATCAGCATATCAATTGCAGTACACGAGCGAGTAACACGCTCGACCATTGCTACTCTAACTTCCGCAATGCATACAAGGCCCTCCCCCTCCCTCCCTCCTTTTGGCAAATCTGACCATGACTCCATCTTGTTGCTCCCCTCCTGTAGGCAGAAACTAAAACAGGAAGTGCCCGTGTTTAGCTCTCGCTGGTCTGACCAATCGGATTCTACGCTTCAAGGTTGCTTCAATCACGTGTACTAGGATATGTTCCGGGTAGCCTCAGACAATAACATTGACGTATTCGCTGACTCGGTGAGCGAGTTTATAAGGAAGTGTATAGGAGATGTTGTACCCACTGTGACTATTAAAACCTTCCCTAACCAGAAATTGTGGATTGATGGCAGCATTCGCGCAAAACTGAAAGCATGTACCACCGCATTTAATCATGGCAAGGCGACAGGAAACATGACCGAAAACAAACAGTGTAGTTATTCCCTCCGTAAGGCAATCAAACAAGCAAAGCATCAGTATAGAGACAAAGTGGAGTCGCAATTCAATGGCTCAAACACAAGACATATGTGGCAGGGTCTACAGACAATCACGGATTACAAAAAGAAAACCAGCCCCGTCGCGGACATCGAAGTCTTGCTCCCAGACAAATTAAACAACTTCTTTGTGCGCTTTGAGGACAAAACAGTGCCACCGACACGGCCCTTTATTAAAACCTGTGGGCTCTCCTTCTCCGTGGCCAACGTGAGTAAAACATTTAAACGTGTTAACCCTCGTAAGGCTGCCGGCCCAGATACCATCCCTAGCCGCGTCCTCAGAGCATGCGATAGACCAGCTGGCTGGTGTGTTTACAGACATATTCAATCAAACCCGATCCCAGTCTGCTGTCCCCACATGCTTCAAGATGGCCACCGTTGTTCCTGTTCCCAAGAAAGCTAAGGTAACTGACTATCACCCCGTTGCACTCACTTCTGTCATCATGAGGTGATTTGAGAGAATAGTCAAGGATCATATCACCTCCACCCTAACTGACACCCTAGACCCACTTCAATTTGCTTACCGCCCCAATAGGTCCACAGACGATGCAATCGCCATCACACTGCACACTGCCCTATCCTACCTGGACAAGAGGAATACCTATGTGTGAATACTGTTCATTAACTACAGCTCAGCATTCAACACCATACCCTCCAAACTCCTTATTAAGCTTCACCCTTAATGACCCCGGCCCGGTGCAACTGGGTCCTGGACTTCCTGACGGGCTGCCCCCAGGTGGTGAAGGTAGGAAATATCTCCAGTCCGCTGATCATCAACACTGGAGCCCCACAAAGGTGCGTTCTCAGCCCTCTCCTGTACTCCCTGTTCACCCACGACTGCATGGCCATGCACGCCTCCAACTCAATCATCACCTCCAGGAGGCTGAAGAAATGTTGGTTTGTCACCGAAAACCCTCACTAACTTTTACAGGTGCACAATTGAGAGCATCTTGTCGGGCTGTATCACCGCCTGGTACGGCAACTGCACCGCCCCCAACCGCAGGGTGCGGTCTGCACAACACATCACCGGGGGCAAACTACCTGCCCTCCAGGACACCTACAACACCCGATGTCACAGGAAGGAAAAAAAGATCATCAAGGACAAAAACCACCCGAGCCACTACCTGTTCACCCCGCTTCCATCCCAGAATTTGTGGTCAGTACAGGTGCATCAGAGCTGGGACAGAGAGAAAAACAGCTTCTATCTCAAGGCCATCAGACTGTTAAACAGTCACCACTAGCACAGAGAGGCAGCTGCCTACCTACAGACTTAATAAATGGAACACTAGTCACTTTAATAATGCCACTTTAATAATGTTTACATATCTCACATTACTCATCTCATATGTATATACTGTATACTGTATCCTTCACTATCTATTCTTTACTATCTATTGCATCTTAGCCGCTCTGTCACTGCTCATCCATATATTTTATACCTATATATTCTCATCCCATTCCTTTACTAGATTGTGTGTATTAGGTTTTGTTGTGGAATTTGTTAGATATTAGGTTTTGTTGTGGAATTGTCAGATATAGAAGCACAAGCATTTCGCTACACTCGCAATAACATCTGTTAACCATGTTTATGTGACCAATAACATCTGCTAACCATGTGTATGTGACCAATAACATATGCTAACCATGTGTATGTGACCAATAACATATGCTAACCATGTGTATGTGACCAATAACATATGCTAACCATGTGTATGTGACCAATAACATATGCTAACCATGTGTATGTGACCATTAACATATGCTAACCATGTGTATGTGACCAATAACATCTGCTAACCATGTGTATGTGACCAATAACATCTGCTAACCATGTGTATGTGACCAATAACATCTGCTAACCATGTGTATGTGACCAATAACATCTGCTAACCATGTGCATGTGACCAATAACATCTGCTAACCATGTGTATGTGACCAATAACATCTGCTAACCATGTGTATGTGACCAATAACATCTGCTAACCATGTGTATGTGACCATTAACATATGCTAACCATGTGTATGTGACCAATAACATCTGCTAACCATGTGTATGTGACCAATAACATATGCTAACCATGTGTATGTGACCAATAACATCTGCTAACCATGTGTATGTGACCAATAACATCTGCTAACCATGTGTATGTGACCAATAACATATGCTAACCATGTGTATGTGACCATTAACATATGCTAACCATGTGTATGTGACCAATAACATCTGCTAACCATGTGTATGTGACCAATAACATATGCTAACCATGTGTATGTGACCAATAACATCTGCTAACCATGTGTATGTGACCAATAATATCTGCTAACCATGTGTATGTGACCAATAACATCTGCTAACCATGTTTATGTGACCAATAACATCTGCTAACCATGTGTATGTGACCAATAACATCTGCTAACCATGTGTATGTGACCAATAACATCTGCTAACCATGTTTATGTGACCAATAACATCTGCTAACCATGTGTATGTGACCAATAAAATGTCCTATCAGTCCTTGCATCCATTAGCTCTGGCTATGAATTTTAATGTTCATATTTCTCTAGCCCCCTCCCTCAGTTTTTTCCCAAAACAGTTGCGGGGTAGTAACTTTGTTATTGTTTAAAATGCAGATTCTCCCTTTTTAGCTGAACACCTCTATACGTTGTTGTTTGCTTGTCTGGTTGGATACAGACCAGTCTAGTTTCCCATGCTGTTTATTTCAGTTGTTCATGTTTCACCTGTTCTTCATCGTGTTTCCTCCCCTCCAGCACATCCACCCTCGCCCCAAGAAGCCCCAGAGTTTACGGATCTACGAGTCCCACGTGGGCATCGCCTCACCTGACCCTAAAGTCGCCTCCTACACCAACTTCACAATCAATGTCCTGCCTCGAATAAAAGACTTGGGTAAGAGATTACCGAGCTACCATACCTGGGCAACAGATCAGATCTACCTAGAACTAGGCAACATATCTCAGCTATCTAGACCTGGGAAACAGATCACAGAGCTATATAGACCTGGGAAACACATCACAGAGCTATCTAGACCTGGGAAACACATCACAGAGCTATCTAGACCTGGGACACACATCACAGAGCTATCTAGACCTGGGAAACACATCACAGAGCTATCTAGACCTGGGAAACACATCACAGAGCTATCTAGACCTGGGAAACGCATCACAGAGCTATCTAGACCTGGGAAACGCATCACAGAGCTATCTAGACCTGGGAAACGCATCACAGAGCTATCTAGACCTGGGAAACACATCACAGAGCTATCTAGACCTGGGAAACGCATCACAGAGCTATCTAGACCTGGGAAACACATCACAGAGCTATCTAGACCTGGGAAACACATCACAGAGCTATCTAGACCTGGGAAACACATCACAGAGCTATCTAGACCTGGGAAACACATCACAGAGCTATCTAGACCTGGGAAACACATCACAGAGCTATCTAGACCTGGGAAACACATCACAGAGCTATCTAGACCTGGGAAACGCATCACAGAGCTATCTAGACCTGGGAAACGCATCACAGAGCTATCTAGACCTGGGAAACGCATCACAGAGCTATCTAGACCTGGGAAACGCATCACAGAGCTATCTAGACCTGGGAAACGCATCACAGAGCTATCTAGAACTGGGAAACACATCACAGAGCTATCTAGACCTGGGAAACACATCACAGAGCTATCTAGACCTGGGAAACACATCACAGAGCTATCTAGACCTGGGAAACACATCACAGAGCTATCTAGACCTGGGAAACACATCACAGAGCTATCTAGACCTGGGAAACACATCACAGAGCTATCTAGACCTGGGAAACACATCACAGAGCTATCTAGACCTGGGAAACACACCACAGAGCTATCTAGACCTGGGAAACACATCACATAGCTCTGTGGTCTGTTGCCTAGTTCTAGATAGCTAGGTAGACCTGGGCAACAGATCAGAGCTAGGTAGACCTGGGCAACAGATCAGAGCTAGGTAGACCTGGGCAACAGATCAGAGCTATCTAGACCTGAGCAACAGATTTTAACGCTAGCTTAGGTTACCACAGGCACCTGAACCAAGGCTATAACCAAATAAATAGAATAACTATTCCGTATAGCTACCCATCATCACAGAACCGTTGACTTCAATGGGAAACCCGTTCTAGCAATTATATTTCTATGGCTATAATACATTTAGGTTGTGTCCCAAATGGCAGACTATCCCATATATAGTGCACTAGAGTCTATCCCTATAGGCCCTGTTCAAAAGAAGTACACTATATAGGGAATAGCATGTCATTTGGGACGCACACGTCCTGTCCGAACACGTCCTGTCCGAACACATCCATTTCCTTCCCCTGCTTCCAGCCTTTAGCTACAGCAAATCGTTGAGCTGGTGTTTTGCTGTCTGCTACAGGTCTGATAAACACGAAAGTACTAAAACATCGCACTGTTTCTCTTTCATCTAGTAGTGTGTAGTACTGGGGCTGTAAAGGGGATGGTCAGTCCTGAGCAGAGCAACATCTCATTTGTCTTCTACCATCCAAGAGACTGTTATAAAGTACACAGATGTACGCTTTGAAAGACTGTGTACACTCCTAACAAGACTAGACTCTGTTTAAAAACTCAACAGATGAGGAAAGGGGAGTAGAGAAAGGGTGGATGACGAGGGAGAGAAGCGAGGGTCGTAGAGCAGAGGGAGAGTGGAGGAGAGGGGAAAGGGGAGGGGAGGAGAGGTCATTCTCTGTCATTATGCTCCTCCATCAGAGCAGCAGTGGTCCTTGACCCTGCCTGGTGACCTGCTGTGCTACTGTCTGTCTGTCCCAAACACGAGCCAGCGCTGTTCAAGGGCCTCTTCAGACGCAGCCGCGTGCGTGCGTGCGTGCGTGCGTGCGTGCGTGCGTGCGTGCGTGCCGACAGACACGGTTTCCCTGCTTCTAGCTCCTAGACAACTTTGCAGAATCATTTTTTATTTATTTTTATTTATTTTATACGTTATTTGCTGATAACATTTATTGTATTATCACCTACAACCAGAAATAACTTCTGGATATTAGAGAGATCACTCGCCAGAAATTCGACTTCCCTGAGATGGATCCTTTGTTTGATCTTCCTGCTCTATTTATCCCTGGGCTGCACCAAAATGCTGACCCTGGAGAAGCGGTAGAAGGAGTAGGGCCCTAGTCGGTGTCAGGAGGCGTGCATACCATCCACCGCTTCTGAGTATATTACTCACTAACGTTCAGTCCCTGGACTATAAAGTAGACAAGCTCAGGGCGAGGATCTCCTTCCAGAGAGATATCAGGGTCTGTAACGTACACTGTTTTGTGTAATCATGGCTCTCTCTGGATATATTCTCCCCATCCAAACGTTGTCATTAACAACTCATGGTGTGATTGTAGTAACGTACAGGAACTCAAGACTTTTTGTTTTTCCCGATCTGGAATACCTCAACATCACATGCCCGACTGCATTATTGTAGCTAGGAAATCTGAGAAAAACACTACTGGAACGCATCTCCAGTGCAACACGGACGCTGGATCGTTGCTAACTCCCATCCAGGACAGCTACAATGTCTTACCTCATCGTCCGTTCCACCTATAGGCAGAAATCTATAAAAGCTCCTAAGGTAAGGACTGTTCAACATTGGTCTGACTAATAGGACTCTATACTTCAAGATGGTTTTGATCACACAAACTGAGAAATGTTCCGGGTCACATCTGAGAATAGTATTGATGCGTATATAGTGACTCAGTGACTGCATTCATCAAGATGTGCATAGAGTATGTTGTTCCCACTGTGACGATTAGAAATTAAACCGTGGATAGATGGCAGCATTCGTGTCAAAATGAAAGTGTGAAAAAAAATGATTTTACCTTGGCAAGGTGACTGGGAACACGGACATGTACAATCAGACCAGCTACGACCTCCGCAAGGCAATCAAAGAGGCAAAACAACAGTACAGGGACAAAGTGTAGACACGATTCAACAGCTCATAAACGAGACGTATGTGGCAGGAACTCCAGATAATCACTGATTTATATAGGAAAAGCCAGCACGGACAACGACGCCTCGCTCCGGGATGAGCTAAACACCTTTGCATGCTTTGAGGAAAACATCATTGAGCCCCCGACGTAGGCCCCTGCTGTTCATGAGGACTGTGTGTTCTCGTTCTATGGCCGACGTGAGGACGTCATTTTAAGACTGCCGGCCCAGACGGCATCCCAAGCTGCGTCCTCAGAGCATGTGCAGACCAGCTGGCTGGAGTGTTTACGGACATATTCAAACTCTCCATATCCCAGTCTGTTGTCCACACTTGCTTCAAGATGTACACCATTGTTCCTGTACCCAAGAAAGCGACGGTAACTAAATTACTATCGCCCCGTAGCACTGACTTCTGTCATCATGAAGTGCTTTGTGAGTCTAGTTAAGGATCATATCAGCTCCACTTTACCCGACACCCTAGACCCACTACAATTTGCTTACAGCCCCAATAGATCCACAGACGATGCAATGGTCATTGCACTGAACACTGCCCTATCCTACCTGGACAAGAGAAATACCTATGTACGAATGCTGTTCATTGACTACAGCTCAGTCTTCAACATCATAGTGCTCATCACTAAGCTCAGGGCCCTGGTTCTGAACCCCTCCTTGTGCAACTGGGTCATGGACTTCCTGACGGGCCGACCCCAAGTAGTTAAGGTAAGGAACAACACTTCTGCCACACTGATCCTCAACACAGGGGTCCCACAAGGGTGCGTGCTCAGCCCCCTCCTGTACTCCCTGTTACCCCATGACTGCGTGCCCACGCACTTCTCCAATTCAATCAAGTTTGCTGACGACACAACAGTAGTAGGCTTGATTACCAACAAATATGAGACAGCCTACAGGAAGGAGGTGAGAGCCCTGGCAGAGTGGTGCCAGGAAAATAACCTCTCCCTCAACATCAACAAAACAAAGGAGCTGATCACGGACTACAGGAGACAGCAGCGAAAGCGCGCCCCATCCACATAGTCTGAGCCGCGGTGGAGAGGGTCAAGTTCCTCGGCGTGCACATCACTGACGACCAGAAAAATGGTCCCTTCACATAAGACAGGATGGTGAAAAAGGCACAACACAGCCTCTTCAACCTCACGAGGCTGAAGAATTTCAGATGGGCCCATTTAGACCCTCCTATCTATATCTATATATATATTCCTGTCTCTGACATTGCTCATTTAGATTTTTCTGGATTACGTGTGTGTGTATTTTTTGTATTGCTAGGTTTTACTGCACTCTTGGAACAAACAAAAAAAAAACTATCATTTTGCTGCACCTGCGATAACATCTGCAAATCTGTGTACGAGATCAATAAACTTTGATTTGTGTGTATGGGAACCCTAGCCAGACTGTCAGTTTGCTGCGGAACAAAGCCACCTCTGCAAGTCAACATCCTGTTTCCTGTCTTCTGCCAGATCCATCCAGACACCTGAAGTGGCCATTACCACTGAACAGAAAGGGGGGATGGGAGGGAGGGGGTCGCAGTGCTCAGACCAGTGTCCCAAACGACACCCTATTCCCTATAGTGTTCATTATGTTTGACCAGAGTCCTATGTGCCCCTGGTCAAAGGTAGTGCACTACAAAGGGAGAATGGGGTTCCGTTTGGGTAACAGGTCTGGACTCAGCTGGCTGTCTGTCTGCTTCCGTCTGATGTCCCTCTGAACCATTCATCACTATTAACACCAGTCTCTGGTTCCCCCTGTGTCCTGCGTGCACACACACACACACACACACACACACACACACACATGGATACATCAAATCACAGATCTACTAAAAATGTTGCTGGAGATTCTTGATCTGCTTTACTCAATGTTTTATTAGATAGAAAATGAAACACTGAAGGGTGTCCTAGACTATTATAGTTTGTCTACTTGAGGACATAGTGATTTTCACCACATTACTTCTATTGTAATGTGATGGTTGCCTCTCGCGCTCTCTGTAGTACTACTGGAAGTGTTGTTTAAAACCAAGTGAATAAAGACGTGCCAAACTGAGCTCCTTCTCTGTGTCCTGCAGAACTTAAAGGCTTCATCCCAACCGGCACTCTTGTCCCTATATAGTGCATTCATCTCTGACCAGAGCCCATTGACAAGCCCATAGGGCTCTATGTAGGGAAGAAGGTAACATTTTGGGACGCTACCTTACTGTAATTCTTCTGCATTTCAAGTAGGATCTGCGCTATTGACGGTATTAAAGGGGGCAGATATTGCTGCTAGCGCAAGCTGTGGAGTGCCTCTGATATGAACGGCGTCTCCTCCTCGGCTTAACGTTTCCTTGTCCTTCCTTTTGGAATGGGAGGGGAAGCAGAGCAGCGAAGCACTCTTTCTGCCCATGCAAATTCACTCGCTGCGTCCCAAATTGCACCCTATCCTCTATGTAGTGCACTACTTTTGATCAATGCCAAATGGAAGTAGTGGTCAAAAGAAGCGCACCACGTAGGGAATAGGGTGTCATTTGCGACGTGGTCGATCTGACAAAGAACCAACCTGCAGCAGTTCAAGGAATCTGTACAGTATGATTCCCTTTTTTATACGAGGAGAAATGTTACTGTCCTCGTTTCCAGAGACAGACATCTGTCGGTTCCACAGCTGCCTCACCGGTACCTCCTCATCCATCCCCTGCTTCGGCTCATTTCCAGAGAGAGAGAGAGAGAGAGAGAGACTGAAAAGGAAACTTCCTCTCACCCCTCAGTTCTGTCACACCTCGTCAGAAGCCAATGTTTTTCTCTCGTCTGAAAGAATCCAAGACAGAGTTATTTATTTATATAGCTTTATCTCAAAACAACAATAACAAGCACAGAGCCTTCCTGTGGAGCAACAGCCTACTGTTAAAAGGCCTGTCAGAGCTGCTCGAGTGAGGTTGGTGTTTCCCCATGGCCACAGCTTGTCTGGAGCACCTGAGGTTGGTGTTTCCCCATGGCCACCGCATGTCTGGAGGAAAGTGTCAACAACAAAGACCAGTGTCTCACATTTAATAAAGTATTTGTGGGAGCGCACTTGTCAAGCCTGATATTTGGAAAATAAACACGAGGATGAGGGATGCCGGCAGAGGTGACACTTGTTGTGCTATCAAGAATAACATCCAAGTGTGTGTCCCAAATGCCATTATATAGTGCAATGGGTTGTGGTCAAAAGTAGTGCACTACATAGGGAATAGGATGCCATGTAGGATGTGCCCGAAGTTCCAGCAGGTGATGAAATGTAAATAAAGTTTTTATTTATACAGTTGAAGTGGGAAGTTTACATACACTTAGGTTGGAGTCATTAAAACTTGTTTTTCAACCACTCCACAAATTTCTTGTTAACAAACTATAGTTTTGGCAAGTCAGTTAGGACATCTACTTTGTGCATGACAAGTACATTTTCCAACAATTGTTTACTGACAGATTATTTCAGTTATAATTCACTGTATCACAATTCCAGTTGGTCAGAAGTTTACATACACTAAGTTGACTGTGCCTTTAAACAGCTTGGAAAATTCCAGAAAATGATGTCATGGCTTTAGAAGCTTCTGATAGGCTAATTGACATAATTTGAGTAAATTGGAGGTGGACCTGTGGATGTATTTCAAGGCCTACCTTCAAACTCAGTGCCTCTTTGCTTGACATCATGGGAAAATCAAAAGAAATCAGCCAAAACCTCAGAAAACTAATTGTAGACCTCCACAAGTCTGGTTCATCCTTGGGAGCAATTTCCATATGCCTGAAGGTACCACGTTCATCTGTACAAACAATTACACGCAAGTATAAACGCCATGGGACCGCGCAGCCGTCATACCGCTCAGGAAAGAGACCACGTTCTGTCTCCTAGGGATGAACGTACTTTGGTGCAAAAAGTGGAAATCAATCCCAGAACAACAGCAAAGGACCTTGTGAAGATGCTGGACGAAACAGGTACAAAAGTATCTATATCCACAGTAAAACGAGTCCTATATCGACATAACCTGAAAGGCCGCTCAGCAAGGAAGAAGCAACTGCTCCAAAACCGCCATAAAAAAGCCAGACTACGGTTTGCAACTGCACATGGAGACAAAGATTGTACTTTTTTGAGAAATGTCCTCTGGTCTGATGAAACAAAAACAAAACTGTTTGGCCATAATGACCATCGTTATGTTTGGAGGGAAAAGGGGGATGCTTGCAAGCTGAAGAACACCATCCCAACCGTGAAGCATGGGGGTGGCAGCATCATGTTGTGGGGGTGCTTTGCTGCAGGAGGGACTGGTGCACTTCACAAAATAGACGGGATCATGAGGGGGGGAAATTATGTGGATATATTTAAGCAACATCTCAAGTCATCAGTCATGAAGTTAAAGCTTGGTTGCAAATGGGTCTTCCAAATGGACAATGACCCCAAGCATACTTCCAAAGTTGTGGCAAAATGGCTAAAGGACAGCAAAGTCAAGGTATTGGAGTGGCCATCACAAAGCCCTGACCTCAATCCTATTGAACATTTGTGGGCAGAACTGAAAAAAGCGTGTGTGCGAACTAGGAGGTCTACAAACCTGACTCAGCTACACCAGCTCTGTCAGGAGGAATTGGACAAAATTCACCCAACTTATTGTGGGAAGCTTGTGGAAGGCTAACCGAAACGTTTGACCCTGTCACGGTTGTTATGATGGACGGACTAAGGCGCAGCTTGATTTGAGTTCCGCGTTTTATTTCACGGTGAAACTTCCAATAAAACAAAGAACGAAACGTGACTTACGTGGTGCAACAAGCACATACACAAACAATATCCCACAATGCAGGTGGGGACACCTTAAGTATGATCCCCAATTAGAGACAACGATAATCAGCTGTCTCTATTTGGGAACTGTCCTCAATCCCAAACATAGGAACACTAGAACACCCCCCTAGTCACGCTCTGACCTAAACACCATAGAGAACCGAGGGCTCTCTATGGTCAGGGCTTGACAGACCCAAGTTAAACAATTTAAAGGCAATGCTACCAAATACTAATTGAGTGTATGTAAACTTCTGACCCACTGGGAATATGATGAAAAAAATAAAATCTGAAATAAATCATTCTCTCTACTATTATTATGACATTTCACATTCATAAAATAAAGTGGTGATCCTAACTAACCTAAGACAGGGAATTTTTACTAGGATTAAATGTCAGGAATTGTGAAAAACTGACTTTAAATGTATTTGGCCAAGGTGTATGTAAACTTCCGACTTCAACTGTGTGTGTGTGTATATACTTTGTGTATGTATATATATATATTGCACTCACTCACGCACGTACGTATGTATGTATGTATGTATGTATGTATGTATGTATGTATGTATGTATGTATGTATGTATGTAATGAGAATGGTAGTGGTCTTAGAACAGAGCTTTGAGGAACACCAAAACTTACCTTTAGATTTCTCAGACAAATCTTCCATTTTGGTCATCACTAATATCGTCAATAGCAAGCACATCAGAAATTAATGCTGGAGAATAATTGTGTGTTTACCACTGAATAAAACACTATAGGTTTGCACACCTACAGATTCTAACAGACACTGTTCTCAGATCTAACATGAGAAAGAACATCGTTCCGAAATAAGAAATGAAAAAAAAAAAAAAATACAAGTTAAATGGGTTTCCATCGCATTTTCAACTCTAAAATGTTTTACGTTATATAGCCGAATGTACCCACTCTGGTCTTGGTATGTGTGCTCTAGTTTGCAGATACTGTGCAGAGATTATTATGGACAAAGAGCGAGATTATTTGTATTTGTCAAACGGCAGCCATCGGTCGTCATGTCACCAGAACATGACCCACAATATTTATTGAAAAGGAGCATCAAGATCACTGTCATTCACCACCCTGTGAAGTTCATCAATTATTTAATCTGTAGCCTAATCAACTGCATGTTTCCTGAGTCGTAGTGAGAGGACCACACAACATCTCGCTTAACTCCGTTTACTTTGATATGATGGTCATTATGTCAATAATTGCGCATAAAGGCGTTTCCACCTCCATCTCTCACATAATTCATGTCAGCAACACAAAAAGATCCCACCCTGTTTAGCGTAAAGTTTACGACCAAATTTGCTGTTTACATCAGGCCTGTCGTGACATATTTATTTTTATCCAACATGTACTTTACTCACACAAAAAAAGATTGCATTGAAACCTGTTCTAATGTTTGTCTCACATTTTGTTCAAATCATTTTCTCTCTTTTCTGTCTTTTCATTGATTTGATCTAATAATTGGTTGATTTTCTTTTCAGGGTACAACTGTATTCAGCTCATGGCTGTCATGGAGCATGCATACTATGCCAGCTTTGGTTATCAAGTCACGAGCTTCTTTGCTGCATCCAGGTACATAATTATATTTTATTAACATAGTTCTGAGTTTGTCACTACGGCAGAGCTAAGTGACATCATGTAGACTAGTTTGATATTTCATGTGTATACCAGGGGTCACCGGGCTGGTTTCGAAGACACAGATTAAACCTTGGATGATAGTGAGGTGCTACACACACACACACACACACACACACACACACATGCACAAGTATTTTACAACTAACCTTGTGGGGACACACAATTCAGTCCCATTCAAAATCCTATTTTCCCTAAACCCTATTCTGTACTAGTACCCTTACTCTAACCTTAAACCTAAACCTAATCCTATCTCCTAACCCTATCGCTTAACCCTAGTTCTTAAACCTAATCCTATCTCCTAACCCTAGTTCTTAAACCTAATCCTAGCTCCTAACCCTAGTTCTTAAACCTAATCCTATCTCCTAACCCTAGTTCTTAAACCTAATCCTAGCTCCTAACCCTAGTTCTTAAACCTAATCCTATCTCCTAACCCTAGTTCTTAAACCTAATCCTATCTCCTAACCCTAGTTCTTAAACCTAATCCTAGCTCCTAACCCTATCTCTTAACCCTAGTTCTTAAACCTAATCCCAACTCCTAACCCTAGTTCTTAAACCTAATCCTATCTCCTAACCCTAGTTCTTAAATCTATCTCCTAACCCTAGTTCTTAAACCTAATCCTATCTCCTAACCCTAGTTCTTAAACCTAATCCTAGCTCCTAACCCTATCTCTTAACCCTAGTTCTTAAACCTAATCCCAACTCCTAACCCTAGTTCTTAAATCTATCTCCTAACCCTAGTTCTTAAACCTAATCCTATCTCCTAACCCTAGTTCTTAAACCTAATCCTAGCTCCTAACCCTAGTTCTTAAACCTAATCCTAGCTCCTAACCCTAGTTCTTAAACCTAATCCTATCTCCTAACCCTATCTCCTAACCCTAGTTCTTAAACCTAATCCTAGCTCCTAACCCTAGTTCTTAAACCTAATCCTAGCTCCTAACCCTAGTTCTTAAACCTAATCCTATCTCCTAACCCTATCTCCTAACCCTAGTTCTTAAACCTAATCCCAGCTCCTAACCCTTTAAAGTAATTCTATCACTAATTCTAACCTTAACCCTAAACCCCCTAGACAAAGCATAGACCTCGTGGGGACTAACAAAATGTCAAAAGTCCCATTGGTCAACTTTTTGTTTGTTTACTATTCTTGTGGGGACTTCAGAGGAATAGTTAAACACACACACACACACACACACACACACACACACACACACACACACACACACACACACACACACACACACACACACATACATACCATTTGTTCATAACAACAAAACAGTGAGGGTGGTTCATCATTAAGAATAATCTCTCTATAAGCACGCACACATTGGAGCTATTCATCCTGGGAAGAGGGAGGAGAATGCTGATAAAAACTGAATGAGTCAGAACATGTATTGATGTGCTTCATTCCAGTCGTCCTCAGCCTATATACGCCCCCCCCCCCCCCCCCCCCCCCCCACCCCACACACCTTACCCTACCTATCCTTCTATCCTCCTCTCCTATCCTCGGAGGAGCATATAAACCTGTAGTGTCATGCATACAAAGTCATTCCACCCATGATTGATTCTCCGTAGTCATTTGAAATACCAGTCTGTATTCCTGATCACAAGCCGAGGCACGGCCAAGCCAGATTAGGCTGTGTTCCTGAACCCAAGCCGAGGCCCGGCCAGGCCAAGCCAGATTAGGCTGTGTTCCTGAACCCAAGCCGAGGCCCGGCCAGGCCAGGCCAGATCGGGCTGTGTTCCTGAACCCAAGCCGAGGCCCGGCCAGGCCAGGCCAGATCGGGCTGTGTTCCTGAACCCAAGCCGAGGCCAGGCCAGATCGGGCTGTGTTCCTGAACACAAGCCGAGGCTCGACCATCCCAGATCGGGCTGTGTTCTTGAACCCAAGCCGAGGCCATCCCAGATCGGGCTGTGTTCCTGAACCCAAGCCGAGGCCAGGCCAGATCGGGCTGTGTTCTTGAACCCAAGCCGAGGCCATCCCAGATCGAACTGTGTTCTTGAACCCAAGCCGAGGCCCGGTCATCCCAGATCGGACTGTGTTCTTGAACCCAAGCCGAGGTCATCCCAGATCGGACTGTGTTCCTGAACCCAAGCCGAGGCCCGGTCATCCCAGATCGGACTGTGTTCTTGAACCCAAGCCGAGGCCAGGCCAGATCGGGCTGTGTTCCTGGCAGTATCAGCAGGGTAATGTGTAATTATATTGTTGCAATGTTCGCTATGGAACTGAAACAATACCCCGAGTCGGTATTCATGTCATAAGAAGGAATTCCCCTCGACCACGCCCACAAATCGGGGAAAACAAACATTATTTCCCATTGACCTCCATTGTAAAAGAGCCAACTTCGCCGTCATTTGCTGCTGCGTTGTTCAATGTACATGTAACTAGGTATAAAAAATAAATAAAATCCCGACCTACAGTTCTCAATACTCCAACGTAGGGAAATAGAGCCTGCGAGAAGAGCCCTGTGGCTTCAGGCTATTCAGTTTGGAAGAATGGGAAATGTGGGGACCCAGTGTCCAAGTAAGCTACACGTAATACCTTTAACTTGTTTAGAAAAGTCCGTTTGTAACTCCTCAGTACTTGTATTAGTCTGTTTGTGTTGTTGGTCTTGGCTAGCTTATTGTTCTGGTTGGTAGCATGTTAGCCCTCAGTCACGTGGCTAACATAAGCACCGTCATGAAATGGGATATGAGGTAAGCCCGACAATATTTGATTTTTCTAAAGTGGTGATAATGCTTGGGAAGAGACTAGGTTGAAAAGTAATCTGTTGTACTTTTCTTGAATGTAGTTTTGTAATTGACTAAAAACAAGCTGACAACATGAAAATTACTGACAAGATTGCTGTGAGTCAATTGGGTAACCAAATTAACCAGTGGTTGTTTTCCCTAAAAGCGGGCGGGACCACATTTTATTTAATACCGACTGATACTATGATAGTATTTAGTAGGGGACTGATACTATGACAGCGGTGTAGTATTTAGTAGGGGACTGATACTATGACAGCGGTGTAGTATTTAGTAGGGGACTGATACTATGATAGTGTTTAGTAGGGGACTGATACTATGATAGTATTTAGTAGGGGACTGATACTATGATAGTGTTGTAGTATTTAGTAGGGGACTGATACTATGATAGTGTTTAGTAGGGGACTGATACTATGATAGTATTTAGTAGGGGACTGATACTATGATAGTATTTAGTAGGGGACTGATACTATGATAGTATTTAGTAGGGGACTGATACTATGATAGTGTTTAGTAGGGGACTGATACTATGATAGTATTTAGTAGGGGACTGATACTATGCTAGTATTTAGTAGGGGACTGATACTATGTTAGTGTTTAGTAGGCGACTGATACTATGATAGTGTTTAGTAGGGGACTGATACTATGACAGCGGTGTAGTATTTAGTAGGGGACTGATACTATGATAGTATTTAGTAGGGGACTGATACTATGATAGTATTTAGTAGGGGACTGATACTATGATAGTATTTAGTAGGGGACTGATACTATGATAGTATTTAGTAGGGGACTGATACTATGATAGTATTTAGTAGGGGACTGATACTATGATAGTGTTTAGTAGGGGACTGATACTATGATTGTATTTAGTAGGGGACTGATACTATGATAGTATTTAGTAGGGGACTGATACTATGATAGTATTTAGTAGGGGACTGATACTATGATAGTATTGTAGTATTTAGTAGGGGACTGATACTATGATAGTATTTAGTAGGGGACTGATACTATGATAGTATTTAGTAGGGGACTGATACTATGATAGTATTTAGTAGGGGACTGATACTATTTAGTAGGGGACTGATAATATGATAGTGTTTAGTAGGGGACTGATACTATGATAGTATTTAGTAAGGGACTGATACTATGATAGTATTGTAGTATTTAGTAGGGGACTGATACTATGATAGTATTTAGTAAGGGACTGATACTATGATAGTATTGTAGTATTTAGTAGGGGACTGATACTATGATAGTGTTTAGTAGGGGACTGATACTATGATAGTGTTTAGTAGGGGACTGATACTATGATAGTATTTAGTAGGGGACTGATACTATGATAGTATTTAGTAGGGGACTGATACTATGATAGTATTTAGTAGGGGACTGATACTATGATAGTATTTAGTAAGGGACTGATACTATGATAGTATTGTAGTATTTAGTAGGGGACTGATACTATGATAGTGTTTAGTAGGGGACTGATACTATGATAGTGTTTAGTAGGGGACTGATACTATGATTGTATTTAGTAGGGGACTGATACTATGATAGTATTTAGTAGGGGACTGATACTATGATAGTATTTAGTAGGGGACTGATACTATGATAGTATTTAGTAGGGGACTGATACTATGATAGTGTTTAGTAGAGGACTGATACTATGATAGTGTTTAGTAGGGGACTGATACTATGATAGTGTTTAGTAGGGGACTGATACTATGCTAATATTTAGTAGGGGACTGATACTATGATAGTGTTTAGTAGGGGACTGATACTATGATAGTGTTTAGTAGGGGACTGATACTATGACAGCGGTGTAGTATTTAGTAGGGGACTGATACTATGATAGTATTTCGTAGGGGACTGATACTATGATAGTATTTAGTAGGGGACTGATACTATGGTAGTGTTTAGTAGGGGACTGATACTATGGTAGTGTTTAGTAGGGGACTGATACTATGATAGTATTTAGTAGGGGACTGATAATATGATAGTGTTTAGTAGGGGACTGATACTATGATAGTATTTAGTAGGGGACTGATACTATGATAGTATTTAGTAGGGGACTGATACTATGATAGTGTTTAGTAGGGGACTGATACTATGATAGTATTTAGTAGGGGACTGATACTATGATAGTGTTTAGTAGGGGACTGATACTATGATAGTGTTTAGTAGGGGACTGATACTATGATAGTGTTTAGTAGGGGACTGATACTATGATAGTGTTTAGTAGGGGACTGATACTATGATAGTGTTTAGTAGGGGACTGATATTATGATAGTATTTAGTAGGGGACTGATACTATGATAGTATTTAGTAGGGGACTGATACTATGATAGTATTTAGTAGGGGACTGATACTATGATAGTATTTAGTAGGGGACTGATACTATGATAGTATTTAGTAGGGGACTGATACTATGATAGTATTTAGTAGGGGCCTGATACTATGATAGTATTTAGTAGGGGACTGATACTATGATAGTATTGTAGTGTTTAGTAGGACTGATACTATGATAGTATTGTAGTGTTTAGTAGGGGACTGATACTATGATAGTATTGTAGTGTTTAGTAGGGGACTGATACTATGATAGTATTGTAGTGTTTAGTAGGGGACTGATACTATGATAGTATTTAGTAGGGGACTGATACTATGATAGTATTTAGTAGGGGACTGATACTATGATAGTATTTAGTAGGGGACTGATACTATGATAGTATTTAGTAGGGGACTGATACTATGATAGTATTTAGTAGGGGACTGATACTATGATAGTATTTAGTAGGGGACTGATACTATGATAGTGTTTAGTAGGGGACTGATACTATGATAGTATTTAGTAGGGGACTGATACTATGATAGTATTTAGTAGGGGACTGATACTGATACTATCATAGTATTTAGTAGGGGACTGATACTATGATAGTATTTAGTAGGGGACTGATACTATGATAGTGTTTAGTAGGGGACTGATACTATGATAGTGTTTAGTAGGGGACTGATACTATGATAGTGTTTAGTAGGGGACTGATACTATGATAGTGTTTAGAAGGGGACTGATACTATGATAGTATTTAGTAGGGGACTGATACTATGATAGTATTTAGTAGGGGACTGATACTATGATAGTGTTTAGTAGGGGACTGATACTATGATAGTATTTAGTAGGGGACTGATACTATGATAGTATTTAGTAGGGGACTGATACTGATACTATCATAGTATTTAGTAGGGGACTGATACTATGATAGTGTTTAGTAGGGGACTGATACTATGGTAGTATTTAGTAGGGGACTGATACTATGATAGTGTTTAGTAGGGGACTGATAATATGATAGTATTTAGTAGGGGACTGATACTATGATAGTGTTTAGTAGGGGACTGATACTATGATAGTATTTAGTAGGGGGCTGATACTATGATAGTATTTAGTAGGGGACTGATACTATGATAGTATTGTAGTGTTTAGTAGGGGACTGATACTATGATAGTATTGTAGTGTTTAGTAGGGGACTGATACTATGATAGTATTTAGTAGGGGACTGATACTATGATAGTATTTAGTAGGGGACTGATACTATGATAGTATTTAGTAGGGGACTGATACTATGATAGTATTTAGTAGGGGACTTGATACTATGATAGTGTTTAGTAGGGGACTGATACTATGATAGTATTTAGTAGGGGACTGATACTATGATAGTATTTAGTAGGGGACTGATACTATGATAGTGTTTAGTAGGGGACTGATACTATGATAGTATTTAGTAGGGGACTGATACTATGATAGTATTTAGTAGGGGACTGATACTATGATAGTGTTTAGTAGGGGACTGATACTATGATAGTATTTAGTAGGGGACTGATACTATGATAGTGTTTTAGTAGGGGACTGATACTATGATAGTAGTTTAGTAGGGGACTGATACTATGATAGTATTTAGTAGGGGACTGATACTATGATAGTATTTAGTAGGGGACTGATACTATGATAGTATTTAGTAGGGGACTGATACTATGATAGTATTTAGTAGGGGACTGATACTATGATAGTATTAGTAGGGGACTGATACTATGATAAGTATTTAGTAGGGGACTGATACTATGATAGTAGTTAGGGACTGATACTATGATAGTATTTAGTAGGGACTGATACTATGATAAGTTTATTAGGGGACTGATACTATGATAGTATTTAGTAGGGGACTTGATACTATGATAGTATTTATTATGGGACTGATACTGATATGTATTTAGTAGGGACTGATTACTATATAGTATTTAGTAGGGACTGATATCTATGATAGTATGTAGTGTAGTAGGGGACTGATACTATGATAGATGTTTAGTAGGGGACTGATACTATGATAGTGTTTAGTAGGGGACTGATACTATGATAGTGTTTTAGTAGGGGACTGATACTATGGATAGTGTTTAGTAGTGGAGAGACTGAGACTTATTATAGTATTTAGATAGGGGACTGATACTATTATAGGTATTTAGTAGGGGAGCTGATACTATGATAGTATGTAGTGAGGGACTGATACTATGATAGTATTTAGTAGGGGCCTGATACTATGATATGTATCTTGTAGGGACTGATACTATAGATAGTATTTAGTTTAGGGGACTGATACTATGATAGGATGTAGTAGGGGACTGATACTACGCTAGTGTTTATTAGGGGACTGATACTATGGATAGTATTGTATAGGGGACTGATACGTATGATAGTGATCCTAGTAGGGACTGAGTACTTATGTAGTATTTAGTAGGGGACTGGATCACTATGACTAGTATTTAGTAGGGGACTGAACTAGGATATCTAGAGGGATGATACTAGGTAGTATTTAGTAGGGGACTGATACTATGATAGTATTTAGTAGGGGACTGATACTATGATCGTATTTAGTCGGGGACTGATACTATGATAGTATTTAGTAGGGGACTGCTACTATGATAGTAGTGTAGTGTTAGTAGGGGCCTGATACTATGATAGTATTGTAGTGTTTAGTAGGGACTGATACTATGATAGTATTTAGTAGGGGACTGATACTATGATAGTATTTATAAGGGACTGATACTATGATATATTTAGTAGGGGACTGATACTATGATAGAATTTAGTAGGGGCTGATACTATGATAGTATTTAGTAGGGGACTGATACTATGATAGTATTTAGTAGGGGACTGATACTATGATAGTATTGTAGTGTTTAGTAGGACTGATACTATGATAGTATTGTAGTGTTTAGTAGGGGACTGATACTATGATAGTATTTAGTAGGGGACTGATACTATGATAGTGTTTAGTAGGGGACTGATACTATGATAGTATTGTAGTTATTAGTAGGGGACTGATACTATGATAGTGTTTAGTAGGGGACTGATACTATTATAGTATTTAGTAGGGGACTGATACTATTATAGTATTTAGTAGGGGACTGATACTATTATAGTGTTTAGTAGGGGACTGATACTATGATTGTATTTAGTAGGGGA
>NW_024058886.1:180403-299316 GCF_016432855.1 Salvelinus namaycush
GCCACAGACACTAGAGAGACGCAGACGATAGAAGAGACAAAGAACAGTAGAGAGACCGCAGACTGACTAGAGACCACAGACACTAGAGAGACCACAGACACTAGAGAGACCGCAGACACTAGAGAGACCGCAGACACTAGAGACCGCAGACACTAGAGAGACCGCAGACACTAGAGAGACCGCAGACTGACTAGAGAGACCGCAGACTGACTAGAGAGACCGCAGACTGACTAGAGAGACCGCAGACACTAGAGAGACCACAGACACTAGAGCGACCACAGACACTAGAGCGACCACAGACTGTGACTAGTGACCACAGACACTAGAGAGACCGCAGACACTAGAGAGACCGCAGACACTAGAGACCGCAGACACTAGAGACCGCAGACACTGGAGAGACCGCAGACACTAGAGAGGCCACAGACACTAGAGAGACCACAGACACTAGAGAGACCGCAGACACTAGAGAGACCGCAGACACTAGAGAGACCGCAGACACTAGAGAGACCGCAGACACTAGAGAGACCGCAGACACTAGAGAGACCGCAGACACTAGAGAGACCGCAGACAGACAGCTGAGACCTCGAACTGACTAGAGAGACCGCAGACTGACTAGAGAGACCGCAGACTGACTAGAGAGACCGCAGACTGACTAGAGAGACCGCAGGGGGGGGGGGGGGGGGGGGGGGGGGGGGACTGACTAGAGAGACCACAGACTGACTAGAGAGACCACAGACTGACTAGAGAGACCACAGACTGACTAGAGAGACCACAGACTGACTAGAGAGACCACAGACTGACTAGAGAGACCACAGACTGACTAGAGACCACAGGCACTAGAGAGACCGCAGACACTAGAGAGACCGCAGACACTAGAGAGACCGCAGACACTAGAGAGACCGCAGACACTAGAGAGACCGCAGACACTAGAGAGACCACAGACTGACTAGAGAGACCACAGACTGACTAGAGAGACCACAGACTGACTAGAGAGACCACAGACACTAGAGAGACCACAGACACTAGAGAGACCACAGACACTAGAGAGACCACAGACACTAGAGAGACCACAGACACTAGAGAGACCGCAGACACTAGAGAGACCGCAGACACTAGAGAGACCACAGGCACTAGAGAGACCACAGACACTAGAGAGACCACAGACACTAGAGAGACCACAGACACCAGAGACCGCAGACACTAGAGAGACCACAGATACCAGAGAGACCACAGACACTAGAATCACCGCAGACACTAGAGAGACCGCAGACTGACTAGAGAGACCGCAGACTGACTAGAGAGACCACATACTGACTAGAGAGACCACATACTGACTAGAGAGACCACAGGCACTAGAGAGACCACAGACACTAGAGAGACCAACAGACATAGAGAGACACAGCACCAGAGAGACGCAGACACTAGAGAGACGCAAGGACACTAGAGAGACCGCAGACATAGAAGAGACCACAGACACTAGAGAGACCACAGACACTAGAGAGACCGCAGACACTAGAGAGACCACAGACACTAGAGAGACCGCTAACACTAGAGAGACCGCAAGACCTAGAGAACCGCAGATGACTAGAGAGACCGCAGACTGACTAGAGAGACCGCAGGCTGACTAGAGAGACCACAGACTGACTAGAGAGACCACAGACTCACTAGAGAGACCACATACACTAGAGAGACCACATACACTAGAGAGACCACAGACTGACTACAGAGACCACAGACTGTGACTACAGAGAGTATCAGTATCAGTCCCACAACACTACAGTCATAGTTTACTGTGGATAGCAACACTACAGTCATAGTTTACTGTGGATAACAACACTACAGTCATAGTTTACTGTGGATAGCAACACTACAGTCATAGTTTACTGTGGATAGCAACACTACAGTCATAGTTTACTGTGGATAGCAACACACAGTCATGTACTGTGGATAGCAAACACTACAGTCATAGTTTACTCTGGATAGCAACACTACAGTCATAGTTTACTGTGGATAGCAACACTACAGTAATAGTTTACTGTGGATAGCAACACTACAGTCATAGTTTACTGTGGATAGCAACACTACAGTCATAGTTTACTGTGGATAGCAACACTACAGTCATAGTTTACTGTGGATAGCAACACTACAGTCATAGTTTACTGTGGATAGCAACACTACAGTCATAGTTTACTGTTGATAGCAACACTACAGTCATAGTTTACTGTGGATAGCAACACTATAGTCATAGTTTACTGTGGATAGCAACACTACAGTCATAGTTTACTCTGGATAGCAACACTACAGTCATAGTTTACTGTGGATAGCAACACTACAGTCATAGTTTACTGTGGATAGCAACACTACAGTCATAGTTTACTGTGGATCAACACTACAGTCATAGTTTACTGTGGATAGAACACACACTAGACTTGGATAGCAACACTACAGTCATAGTTTCTGTGGATACAACCTACAGTCATAGTTTACTGTGGATAGCAACACTACAGTCATAGTTTACTGTGGATCAACACTACAGTCAGTTTACTGTGGATAGCAAACTACAGTCATGTTTACTGTGGATAGCAACACTACAGTCATATGTTACTGTGGATAGCACACTACAGTCAAGTTTACTGTGGATAGCAACATACAGTCTAGTTACTGGATAACACACTACAGTCATAGTTTACTGTGGATAGCAACACTACAGTCATAGTTTACTGTGGATAGCAACACTACAGTCAGTTTACTGTGGATAGCAACACTACAGTCATAGTTTACTGTGGATAACAACACTACAGTCATAGTTACTGTGGATAGCAACACTACAGCATAGTTTACTGTGGATAGCAACACTACAGTCATAGTTTACTGGGATACAAACACAGCATGTTTACTGTGGATAGCAACACTACAGTCATAGTTTACTGTGGATAACAACACTACAGTCATAGTTTACTGTGGATAGCAACACTACAGTCATAGTTTACTGTGGATAGCAACACTACAGTCATAGTTTACTGTGGATAGCAACACTACAGTCATAGTTTACTGTGGATAGCAACACTACAGTCATAGTTTACGTGTATAGCAACACTACAGTCATAGTTTACTGTGGATAGCAACACTACAGTCATAGTTTACTGTGGATAGCAACACTACAGTCATAGTTTACTGTGGATAGCAACACTACGTCATAGTTTTACTGTTGGATAGCAACACTTACAGTCGTATTACTGCGATCAGCAACACTACAGTCATAGTTTACTGTGGATAGCAACACTACAGTCATAGTTTACTGTGGATAACACTACAGTCATAGTTTACTGTGGATAGCAACACTACAGTCATAGTTTACTGTGGATAACAACACTACAGTCATAGTTTACTGTGGATAACAACACTACAGTCATAGTTTACTGTGGATAGCAACACTACAGTCATAGTTTACTGTGGATAGCAACACTACAGTCATAGTTTACTGTGGATAACAACACTACAGTCATAGTTTACTGTGGATAACAACACTACAGTCATAGTTTACTGTGCATGGCAACACTACAGTCATATAATATGAAGCCTTGTCTGAGTCCAAAATGGCACCCTAGACCCTACATAGTGCATTACTTTAGACCAGGGCCCATAGGGAATAGGGTTCCTTTTGGGACTCAAGCCCTTGTCTTTGTGCTTCCTGTACTGTACTGTAAATAACAGCTTCTAGCTGTTGGCTACTTGACTTTGGATTGAACCTGTTATAAACCAGAGAATGTATTGTATGAATGTGGTTCTGAATATTATATCATAGAATATAGTATACACTAGAGGATTGTGGTGTGTGTGCGTGTCAGAGGATTGTGCTGTGATACAATAGAATAGGCAGTCATGGCACAGCTACCCAGATGCCAACCTGGGAAGGGAACTAGGCCCCTGAGGCAGTAAGAGAGGTAGTTGACACATGTAGGAAACACATTCCTTATCTCACACACACACACACACACACACACACACACACACACACACACACACACACACACACACACACACACACACACACACACACACACACACACACACACACACACACACACACACACACACACACACACACACACACACACACACACACACACACACACACGAGCTGGTGCAAGAGAACTCAGGACCGACGTGGTCTACCTGTTAGTCTGTGCAGGTGACATGGGCCGGCAATGTGTGTGTGTGTGTGTGTGTGTGTGTGTGTGTTTGTGAGCGGTGTGTGTGTGTGTGTGTGTGTGTGTGTGAGACGACAGAGAAAGATAAACACTTTCAAAAGGAGATGTGCTTCATTAAGTGTATAAATGAACCGCTGCTAATCTCCTCTCTCCTCCTCTCCTGTTATTCTGCTTCCTAATTAAAGCAAAGTAGAGATGCTGGATAGCCAGAGGAAGTTCCCTCTGAGTCCCTGGGACCCTGTCTCTGGGGAAAGACAGTCTGTGGCTCTTTTTTTTTTAATAGGACACATCAGATTACAACTCTGTTGGTGTGTCTCAGTGTCAGTCTGCCCACTTTCAATGTAAAAAAAAAACAGGCACGGCCCACTACACACAAATCAATTCAAATGTTATGTCACCATGGTTGGTAAACAACAGGTGTAGACGAACAGTGAAATGCTTACGCTTAGTGTTCCTTCCAGACGCAGTCCGGTCTGCATTCATTAATCACTATGGTAATCACCTGCCTCCATAACACATGTCTAACCCACCTATCTCCAACAGTCACATGTGATGGATTCTCACAACACTGCAGAAATAAAACATAATTCGCGGCTCCTATTCTAGCTGGCTGAAAAGCCATTATGACCAGCGTTGGGGTCGTTACTCAATTTAATAAAATATATATACGTGTTGCCCATTTACTCGCAACTCAATCAACGTAAACAATGTCAACGTTATGTTCGGTAACAAACACCAACACAAGTATCCCAATAATCTACTACATACTCAGCTACACGCTTGTTAAACTCTCCCTTGGTTACAGCATGTCCTTCCAATCAAGCCTTGGTTGTTTGGATGAGGTAGACCTACAGTCATCTACAGTGGCCAGGATGAGGTAGGCCTATAGTTATCTAGTGGTCAGGATGAGGTAGGCCTATAGTTATCTAGTGGTCAGGATGAGGTAGGCCTATAGTTATCTAGTGGTCAGGATGAGGTAGACCTATAGTCATCTACAGTGGCCAGGATGAGGTAGGCCTATAGTTATCTAGTGGTCAGGATGAGGTAGGCCTATAGTTATCTAGTGGTCAGGATGAGGTAGGCCTATAGTCATCTACAGTGGCCAGGATGAGGTAGGCCTATAGTTATCTAGTGGTCAGGATGAGGTAGGCCTATAGTTATCTAGTGGTCAGGATGAGGTAGACCTATAGTCATCTACAGTGGCCAGGATGAGGTAGGCCTATAGTTATCTAGTGGTCAGGATGAGGTAGGCCTATAGTTATCTAGTGGTCAGGATGAGGTAGACCTACAGTCATCTACAGTGGTCAGGATGAGGTAGACCTACAGTCATCTACAGTGGTCAGGATGAGGTAGACCTATAGTCATCTACAGTGGCCAGGATGAGGTAGGCCTATAGTTATCTAGTGGTCAGGATGAGGTAGGCCTATAGTTATCTAGTGGTCAGGATGAGGTAGACCTACAGTCATCTACAGTGGTCAGGATGAGGTAGACCTATAGTTATCTACAGTGGTCAGGATGAGGTAGGCCTACAGTCATCTACAGTGGTCAGGATGAGGTAGGCCTATAGTTATCTAGTGGTCAGGATGAGGTAGGCCTATAGTTATCTAGTGGTCAGGATGAGGTAGACCTATAGTTATCTAGGGGTCAGGATGAGGTAGGCTTACAGTCATCTACAGTGGCCAGGATGAGGTAGACCTACAGTCATCTACAGTGGTCAGGATGAGGTAGACCTACAGTCATCTACAGTGGTCAGGATGAGGTAGGCCTATAGTTATCTACAGTGGTCAGGATGAGGTAGGTCTACAGTCATCTAGTGGTCAGGATGAGGTAAGCCTATAGTTATCTAGTGGTCAGGATGAGGTAGGCCTATAGTCATCTACAGTAGCAGTGGTCAGGATGAGGTAGGCCTATAGTCATCTACAGTAGCAGTGGCCAGGATGAGGTAGGCCTACAGTCATCTACAGTGGTCAGGATGAGGTAGGCCTATAGTTATCTACAGTGGTCAGGATGAGGTAGGTCTACAGTCATCTAGTGGTCAGGATGAGGTAAGCCTATAGTTATCTAGTGGTCAGGATGAGGTAGGCCTACAGTCATCTACAGAGGTCAGGATGAGGTAGACCTATAGTTATCTAGTGGTCAGGATGAGGTAGGCCTATAGTTATCTAGTGGTCAGGATGAGGTAGGCCTATAGTCATCTACAGTAGTCAGGATGAGGTAGGCCTATAGTCATCTACAGTGGTCAGGATGAGGTAGACCTACAGTCATCTACAGAGGTCAGGATGAGGTAGGCCTATAGTCATCTAGTGGTCAGGATGAGGTAGGCCTATAGTTATCTAGTGATCAGGATGAGGTAGGCCTATAGTCATCTACAGTGGTCAGGATGAGGTAGGCCTACAGTCATCTAGTAGTCAGGATGAGGTAGGCCTATAGTCATCTACAGTGGTCAGGATGAGGTATGCCTATAGTTATCTAGTGGTCAGGATGAGGTAGGCCTACAGTCATCTACAGTAGTCAGGATGAGGTAGGCCTATAGTTATCTAGTGGTCAGGATGAGGTATGCCTACAGTCATCTACTGTAGTCAGGATGAGGTAGGCCTATAGTCATCTACAGAGGTCAGGATGAGGTAGACCTACAGTCATCTACAGAGGTCAGGATGAGGTAGGCCTACAGTCATCTAGTGGTCAGGATGAGGTAGGCCTATAGTTATCTAGTGGTCAGGATGAGGTAGGCCAACAGTCATCTACAGAGGTCAGGATGAGGTAGACCTATAGTTATCTAGTGGTCAGGATGAGGTAGGCCTATAGTCATCTACAGTGGTCAGGATGAGGTAGGCCTATAGTCATCTACAGTGGTCAGGATGAGGTAGGCCTATAGTTATCTAGTGGTCAGGATGAGGTATGCCTACAGTCATCTACAGTAGTCAGGATGAGGTAGGCCTATAGTCATCTACAGTAGTCAGGATGAGGTAGGCCTATAGTCATCTACAGTGGTCAGGATGAGGTAGACCTACAGTCATCTACAGAGGTCAGGATGAGGTAGGCCTACAGTCATCTACAGTGGTCAGGATGAGGTAGGCCTACAGTCATCTACAGTGGTCAGGATGAGGTAGGCCTACAGTCATCTACAGTGGTCAGGATGAGGTAGACCTACAGTCATCTACAGTGGTCAGGATGAGGTAGGCCTATAGTTATCTAGTGGTCAGGATGAGGTAGGCCTACAGTCATCTACAGCAGCAGTGGCCAGGATGAGGTAGGTCTACAGTCATCTACAGAGATCAGGATGAGGTAGGCCTACAGTCATCTACAGTGGTCAGGATGAGGTAGGTCTACAGTCACCTACAGTGGTCAGGATGAGGTAGACCTACAGTCATCTACAGTGGTCAGGATGAGGTAGGCCTACAGTCATCTACAGAGGTCAGGATGAGGTAGGCCTACAGTCATCTACAGAGGTCAGGATGAGGTAGACCTACAGTCATCTACAGAGGTCAGGATGAGGTAGACCTACAGTCATCTACAGAGGTCAGGATGAGGTAGACCTACAGTCATCTACAGAGGTCAGGATGAGGTAGACCTACAGTCATCTACAGAGGTCAGGATGAGGTAGGCCTACAGTTATCTAGTGGTCAGGATGAGGTAGGCCTATAGTCATCTACAGAGGTCAGGATGAGGTAGACCTACAGTCATCTACAGAGGTCAGGATGAGGTAGGCCTATAGTTATCTAGTGGCCAGGATGAGGTAGGCCTATAGTCATCTACAGTGGTCAGGATGAGGTAGGCCTATAGTTATCTAGTGGTCAGGATGAGGTAGGCCTACAGTCATCTACAGTGGTCAGGATGAGGTAGGCCTATAGTCATCTACAGAGGTCAGGATGAGGTAGGCCTATAGTTATCTAGTGGTCAGGATGAGGTAGGCCTACAGTCATCTACAGTGGTCAGGATGAGGTAGACCTATAGTTATCTAGTGGTCAGGATGAGGTAAGCCTACAGTCATCTACAGTGGTCAGGATGAGGTAGGCCTATAGTTATCTAGTGATCAGGATGAGGTAGGCCTACAGTCATCTAGTGGTCAGGATGAGGTAGGCCTATAGTTATCTAGTGATCAGGATGAGGTAGGCCTACAGTCATCTAGTGGTCAGGATGAGGTAGGCCTATAGTTATCTACAGAGGTGGTCAGGCCTCTGGGTTCTGTCCCTATGAGTTTCATCTTGGCATGTTGCTTTTGCAGATGATTCAAGAGATTGGAAGTTGTGTTTCTATCACTGGAGAGGAATAGACGTGTTTCTCTCCTTGACAGTTTACATGTTCCAGTTATATTCTGGTCACGTTGTCCTACCAGATCAAAGTAATGGGAATTACTTCCACGCTGATAAAGTCAATGTTTTAGACTCTCCTGACATGTTTCATCTCTCTCACTAAAGCTGTTGGTAGTAGTATATGTGTAAACATGAAGTTGGTAAGAGGACATCAGAAAACTATAAGTATCTGTGTTCGGGGGAATAATGATCATCACAAATATGTATTTTAATCAATAACTGTGATAGGAAGAGAATGATAAGAAGAGGAAGGAAGTAACGATTAGGAAGGGTACATCACAAAGAGCTCCACTGAAACGATACAACCTGGGGGCGGCAGGTAGCCTAGTGGTTAGAGTGTAGAGGCGGCAGGTAGCCTAGTGGTTAGAGTGTAGAGGCGGCAGGTAGCCTAGTGGTTAGAGTGTAGAGGCGGCAGGTAGCCTAGTGGTTAGAGTGTAGGGGCGGTAGGTAGCCTAGTGGTTAGAGTGTAGGGGCGGTAGGTACCCTAGTGCTTAGAGTGTAGGGGCGGCAGGTAGCCAAGTGGTTAGAGTGTAGAGGCGGCAGGTAGCCTAGTGGTTAGAGTGTAGAGGCGGCAGGTAGCCTAGTGGTTAGAGTGTAGAGGCGGCAGGTAGCCTAGTGGTTAGAGTGTAGGGACGGCAGGTAGCCTAGTGGTTAGAGTGTAGAGGCGGCAGGTAGCCAGTGGTTAGAGTTTAGAGGCGGCAGGTAGCCTAGTGGTTAGAGTGTAGGGGCGGCAGGTAGCCTAGTGGTTAGAGTGTAGAGGCGGCAGGTAGCCTAGTGGTTAGAGTGTAGGGGCGGCAGGTAGCCTAGTGGTTAGAGTGTAGAGGCGGCAGGTAGCCTAGTGGTTAGAGTGTAGGGGCGGCAGGTAGCCTAGTAGTTAGAGTGTAGAGGCGGCAGGTAGCCTAGTGGTTAGAGTGTAGTCGCGGCAGGTAGCCTAGTGGTTAGAGTGTAGAGGCGGCAGGTAGCCTAGTGGTTAGAGTGTAGAGGCGGCAGGTAGCCTAGTGGTTAGAGTGTAGGGGCGGTAGGTAGCCTAGTGGTTAGAGTGTAGGGGCGGCAGGTAGCCTAGTGGTTAGAGTGTAGAGGCGGCAGGTAGCCTAGTGGTTAGAGTGTAGAGGCGGCAGGTAGCCTAGTGGTTGGACTAGTAACCGTAAGGTTGCAAGTTCGAATCCCCGAGCTGACAAGGTAAAAATCTGTCGTTCTAGGAACCCACGGTTCCTAGTCCGTCATTGAAAATAAGAATTTGTTCTTAACTGACTTGCCTGGTTAAATAAAGGTTAAACAAAATATATATATAAAGAAAAAAACGGAATCCTCGTCAGAAATAATCAAGGAAACGTTCATCTATTACAGCGTCAAACCCTCCTGCATGCAGACAAACCCTCCTGCATGCAGATAAACCCTCCTGCATGCAGACAAACCCTCCTGCATGCAGACAAACTCTCCTGCATGCAGACAAACCATCCTGCATGCAGACAAACTCTCCTGCATGCAGACAAACCCTCCTGCATGCAGACAAACTCTCCTGCATGCAGACAAACCATCCTGCATGCAGACAAACCATCCTGCATGCAGACAAACCATCCTGCATGCAGACAAACCATCCTGCATGCAGACAAACCATCCTGCATGCAGACAAACCCTCCTGCATGCAGACAAACCCTCCTGCATGCAGATAAACCCTCCTGCATGCAGACAAACCCTCCTGCATGCAGACAAACTCTCCTGCATGCAGACAAACTCTCCTGCATGCAGACAAACCCTCCTGCATGCAGACAAACTCTCCTGCATGCAGACAAACCATCCTGCATGCAGACAAACTCTCCTGCATGCAGACAAACTCTCCTGCATGCAGACAAACTCTCCTGCATGCAGACAAACTCTCCTGCATGCAGACAAACTCTCCTGCATGCAGATAAACCCTCCTGCATGCAGATAAACCCTCCTGCATGCAGACAAACTCTCCTGCATGCAGACAAACTCTCCTGCATGCAGACAAACCCTCCTGCATGCAGACAAACTCTCCTGCATGCAGACAAACCCTCCTGCATGCAGCCATTGATTGCAGAAAAGTGTTCTGCAATGAACACCAGAATAAAGTTGAGGAACTTAGGTTATTTGTGACAGGAAGGAGAGAAAAGCCTTAACAGCTGACGTATCAGGAATGAATCACACTGCTAGGCAGTGGAGGAGCGGAATGAGAACAGGCCACGGGATTCATCAACCCCTGTAAGTTCTATTAAACCTCTAAACAAAATCAGACGTCCCTCCTACAAGGTTCTACTCGGTATCTACGTCATCTCCCTCTCTCCGTCATCTCCCTCTCTACGTCATCTCCCTCTACGTCATCTCCCTCTCTACGTCATCTCCCTCTCTACGTCATCTCCCTCTCTACGTCATCTCCCTCTCTACGTCATCTCCCTCTCTACGTCATCTCCCTCTCTACGTCATCTCCCTCTCTACGTCATCTCCCTCTCTACGTCATCTCCGTCATCTCCCTCTCTCCGTCATCTCCCTCTCTACGTCATCTCCCTCTACGTCATCTCCCTCTCTACGTCATCTCCCTCTCTACGTCATCTCCCTCTCTACGTCATCTCCCTCTCTCTGTCATCTCCCTCTCTACGTCATCTCCCTCCTCTCCACGTCATCGTCATCTCCGTCATCTCCCTCTCTCCGTCATCTCCCTCTCTCCGTCATCTCCCTCTCTCCGTCATCTCCCTCTCTCCGTCATCTCCCGCTCTCCGTCATCTCCCTCTCTCCGTCATCTCCCTCTCTACGTCATCTCCCTCTCTACGTCATCTCCCTCTCTCCGTCATCTCCCTCTCTCCGTCATCTCCCTCTCTCCGTCATCTCCCTCCCTCCGTCATCTCCCTCCCTCCGTCATCTCCCTCCCTCCGTCATCTCCCTCTCTCCGTCATCTCCCTCTCTCCGTCATCTCCCTCTCTACGTCATCTCCGTCATCTCCCTCTCTACGTCATCTCCCTCTCTCTGTCATCTCCCTCATCTCCCTCTCTACGTCATCTCCCTCTCTACGTCATCTCCCTCTCTACGTCATCTCCCTCTCTCCGTCATCTCCCGCTCTCCGTCATCTCCCGCTCTCCGTCATCTCCCTCTCTCCGTCATCTCCCTCTCTACGTCATCTCCCTCTCTCCGTCATCTCCCTCTCTACGTCATCTCCCTCTCTACGTCATCTCCCTCTCTACGTCATCTCCCTCTCTCCGTCATCTCCCTCTCTCCGTCATCTCCCTCTCTACGTCATCTCCGTCATCTCCCTCTCTCCGTCATCTCCCTCTCTCCGTCATCTCCCTCTCTACGTCATCTCCCTCTCTCCGTCATCTCCCTCTCTACGTCATCTCCCTCTCTACGTCATCTCCCTCTCTACGTCATCTCCCTCTCTCCGTCATCTCCCTCTCTCCGTCATCTCCCTCTCTACGTCATCTCCGTCATCTCCCTCTCTCCGTCATCTCCCTCTCTCCGTCATCTCCCTCATCTCCCTCTCTCCGTCATCTCCCTCTCTCCGTCATCTCCCTCATCTCCCGCTCTCCGTCATCTCCCGCTCTCCGTCATCTCCCTCTCTACGTCATCTCCCTCTCTACGTCATCTCCCTCTCTACGTCATCTCCCTCTCTCCGTCATCTCCCTCTCTACGTCATCTCCCTCTCTACGTCATCTCCCTCTCTACGTCATCTCCCTCTCTACGTCATCTCCCTCTCTACGTCATCTCCCTCTCTACGTCATCTCCCTCTCTACGTCATCTCCCTCTCTACGTCATCTTCCTCTCTACGTCATCTCCCTCTCTACGTCATCTCCCTCTCTCCGTCATCTCCCTCCCGCCGTCATCTCCCTCTCTATGTCATTTCCCTCTCCCTCTCTCCGTCATCTCCCTCTCTCCGTCATCTCCCTCTCCCCATCCTCCCCATGAAGCTTAAAAACAGATTACTGTTGAGATGGATGGAGGAACACAAGCTCTATGTAGTCTGGCTACGCAACCCCATTGGAGGAACAAAAGCTTTATGTAGTCTGGCTACGCAACCCCATTGGAGGAACACAAGCTCTATGTAGTCTGGCTACGCAACCCCATTGGAGGAACACAAGCTCTATGTAGTCTGGCTACGCAACCCCATTGGAGGAACACAAGCCCCCCCCCCCCCCCCCCCTATTGGCACCCTGGCTGCTACATAGTGCACTACTTTTAACAGGGGCCATTTTTCCAATCCTCTCAGACCTACAGGAATGCCCAGGGACAAAGGAACGATTTAGAAGTCAGATATAAAGCATCCCAAACCGATGAACGAACGATGCCTCTTGAAACCAGTATACTGTAGATGAGAACAATATGTCGTATTTTGTAGGACAAGCACGCAAGTGAAACAAACCACGAACAGACTCCCGGACTGTTGTGAATAGTAAGTAACTCCGTAATGAACTGTATAGCAGTGCATAGGCTGATTGTACTTTACATAACCCCTGATGAAACCAGGACAGGGTTGTTTCAGCCACAAAATGAAGCTATTTCTCATCAACTACCTGGTACTGTGTGTGTGTGTGTGTGTGTGTGTGTGTGTGTGTGTGTGTGTGTGTGTGTGTGTGTGTGTGTGTGTGTGTGTGTGTGGTGTGTGTGTGTGTGTGTTGGGGGAAGCTGTTTGTTTTCACAGAAACCGTCTCTGATCTCAAGAGGAATCATGAATTAACTAAGACTGTTTGTTTTTTAAGCCACAGCTCTTGCAAAGATAAAAAAAAAAAAAATGCTTTTACTATTTGCACCCCTCCCTCCTCCCAGAATACAATTTTCACCTGTTTCTATTGGCAACCGTTTGTTACCCTGGATAGCTTCCAGACTGAGAATTACAAAATTGAAAATATGAAAGAAGAAGATCAGTGTATTTTTCTGGTGTTTTGCGCCGTCTCAACATGACATTGTTGCCCGTCTTCCAGAGATTCTCTACTTTTCCAGCTCTTCCATTCAGCCTCCCACAGTGAGGATGGATAGAGGTAGGGGGAGAGGAAAGGAGGAGGAGAAGGGTGACTCTTCGCCAGCCCTTCTATTCAGCCTCCCTCAGTGAGGATGGAAAAGGCACCGGCAATGGGTTTACGCAAGATGATGTCAGACAGCTAGGCTGGCATCTTTACCGCTCCTCTCGGGCTTCCCCTCCTGCTCCTTCAGCAGAGGAGAGGAGGTCCACAGTAATTATCTGGCTGAGCTGAAGTCTGTCTGTGAATCAATGGGAGGGATTCTGATACACAGATCAACGGAGGAACCTCTGGGTCATGGAGACTTTACAAAACAAACACCACAGATGTTGTTCTAATGATGAATTGTGTACTGTAGACGGATTTTGTTGTAACATTGTGTACTGTAGACGGATTTTGTTGTAACATTGTGTACTGTAGACGAATTGTGTTGTAACATTGTGTACTGTAGACGGATTTTGTTGTAACATTGTGTACTGTAGACGGATTTTGTTGTAACATTGTTTACTGTAGACGGATTTTGTTGTAACATTGTTTACTGTAGACGGATTTTGTTGTAATATTGTGTACTGTAGACAGATTGTGTTGTAACATTGTGTACTGTAGACGGATTTTGTTGTAACATTGTTTACTGTAGACGGATTTTGTTGTAATATTGTGTACTGTAGACAGATTTTGTTGTAACATTGTGTACTGTAGACAGATTGTGTTGTAACATTGTGTACTGTAGACAGATTGTGTTGTAACATTGTGTACTTGACCCTCAATCTGACCACAGATCAGTGAAGCATAGAAACAGGAGAACAGGAAGCGAGGAGTAGAAACAGGAGAACAGGAAGCGAGGAGTAGAAACAGGAGAACAGGAAGCGAGGAGTAGAAATAGGAGAACAGGAAGCGAGGAGTAGAAACAGGAGAACAGGAAGCGAGGAGTAGAAACAGGAGAACAGGAAGCGAGGAGTAGAAACAGGAGAACAGGAAGCGAGGAGTAGAAACAGGAGAACAGGAAGCCAGGAGTAGAAACAGGAGAACAGGAAGCGAGGAGTAGAAACAGGAGAACAGAAAGCGAGGAGTAGAAACAGGAGAACAGGAAGCGAGGAGTAGAAACAGGAGAACAGGAAGCGAGGAGTAGAAACAGGAGAACAGGAAGCGAGGAGTAGAAACAGGAGAACAGGAAGCGAGGAGTAGAAACAGGAGAACAGGAAGCCAGGAGTAGAAACAGGAGAACAGGAAGCGAGGAGTAGAAACAGGAGAACAGGAAGCGAGGAGTAGAAATAGGAGAACAGGAAGCGAGGAGTAGAAACAGGAGAACAGGAAGCGAGGAGTAGAAACAGGAGAACAGGAAGCGAGGAGTAGAAACAGGAGAACAGGAAGCGAGGAGTAGAAACAGGAGAACAGAAAGCGAGGAGTAGAAACAGGAGAACAGGAAGCGAGGAGTAGAAACAGGAGAACAGGAAGCGAGGAGTAGAAACAGGAGAACAGGAAGCGAGGAGTAGAAACAGGAGAACAGAAAGCGAGGAGTAGAAACAGGAGAACAGGAAGCGAGGAGTAGAAACAGGAGAACAGGAAGCGAGGAGTAGAAACAGGAGAACAGGAAGCGAGGAGTAGAAACAGGAGAACAGGAAGCGAGGAGTAGAAACAGGAGAACAGGAAGCGAGGAGTAGAAACAGGAAAACAGGAAGCGAGGAGTAGAAACAGGAGAACAGGAAGCCAGGAGTAGAAACAGGAGAACAGGAAGCGAGGAGTAGAAACAGGAGAACAGGAAGCGAGGAGTAGAAATAGGAGAACAGGAAGCGAGGAGTAGAAACAGGAGAACAGGAAGCGAGGAGTAGAAACAGGAGAACAGGAAGTGAGGAGTAGAAACAGGAGAACAGGAAGCGAGGAGTAGAAACAGGAGAACAGGAAGTGAGGAGTAGAAACAGGAGAACAGGAAGCGAGGAGTAGAAACAGGAGAACAGGAAGCGAGGAGTAGAAATAGGAGAACAGGAAGCGAGGAGTAGAAATAGGAGAACAGGAAGCGAAGCATTGAAACAGGAGAACAGGAAGCGAGGAGTAGAAACAGGAGAACAGGAAGCGAGGAGTAGAAATAGGAGAACAGGAAGCGAGGAGTAGAAACAGGAGAACAGGAAGCGAGGAGTAGAAACAGGAGAACAGGAAGCGAGGAGTAGAAACAGGAGAACAGGAAGCGAGGAGTAGAAACAGGAGAACAGGAAGCGAGGAGCAGAAACAGGAGAACAGGAAGCGAGGAGTAGAAACAGGAGAACAGGAAGCGAGGAGTAGAAACAGGAGAACAGGAAGCGAGGAGTAGAAACAGGAGAACAGGAAGCGAGGAGTAGAAACAGGAGAACAGGAAGCGAGGAGTAGAAACAGGAGAACAGGAAGCGAGGAGTAGAAACAGGAGAACAGGAAGCGAGGAGCAGAAACAGGAGAACAGGAAGCGAGGAGTAGAAACAGGAGAACAGGAAGCGAGGAGTAGAAACAGGAGAACAGGAAGCGAGGAGTAGAAACAGGAGAACAGGAAGCGAGGAGTAGAAACAGGAGAACAGGAAGCGAGGAGTAGAAACAGGAGAACAGGAAGCGAGGAGTAGAAATAGGAGAACAGGAAGCGAGGAGTAGAAACAGGAGAACAGGAAGCGAGGAGTAGAAACAGTGATGATTCTGGGGTGAAGCTGTTGGTCTGGCGCAGAATTGGCTGAATTTGTACCACTGCAAAAAGGTAAGACTCGAACGTTTGTGTCCCAAATTCCCTACATAGCGCACTACTTTTAACCAGAGCCCTATGGGAGAAGAGGTGACGGCTTCTTTTCCACTTGTTAAAACACCGAATGGTCTCTACATCACCAAGGGTACAGAACAAGCATCTCTCTCAATATGGAGACAGAATACTTGGTAGGATGAGTAAACTTTAACATTCAACCCTTAAGCAACGGTGAAGCCTGCCAGGTTACCTGCTGCCAGGTTACCTGCTGCCAGGTTACCTGCTGCCAGGTTATCTGCTGCCAGGTTACCTGCTGCAAGGTTATCTGCTGCCATGCAGGTTATCTGCTGCCATGCAGGTTATCTGCTGCCAGGTTACCTGCTGCCAGGTTACCTGCTGCAAGGTTATCTGCTGCCAGGTTACCTGCTGCAAAGTTATCTGCTGCCAGGTTATTTGCTGCCAGGTTACCTGCTGCCAGGTTACCTGCTGCCAGGTTACCTGCTGCAAGGTTATCTGCTGCCAGGTTACCTGCTGCAAGGTTATCTGCTGCCAGGTCTGAAAGTCAGGGAGGGAGTGACGAGAGCTTCCATTTTTGAATGCATCCCAAATGGCACCCTATTCCCTATATAGGGCACTACTGTTGACCATAGCCTTACGGGGTCTGGCCAAAGGTAGTGCACTATCTATGGAATAGGGTGCCACTTGGGATGCTGTAAGCCTCTGTCTGTCCGCCTGACGATGTAATGATAAACCCACTGAGGCGTTTCATTAGCACCATGCTGTTCACCACGGCAACGCACGCCACCCTCGCAGCTACCTGCCTTCATGTCAATGACACTCCTACAACCTTTACACTATCTTATCACTTTACTTTTCACTCAACACTGATGCTCTCCTCCTCATCCTCTCTCCCCCTCCCGACTCTTCCTCTCTCTCTCTCCCTCCCCCAACTCTCTCTCTCCCCCTCCCGACTCTTTCTATCTCTCTCTCCCTCCCCCAACTCTCTCTCTCGCCCTCCCCCAACTCTCTCTCTTCCCCCCAACTCTCTCTCTCTAGCCTCCCAACTCTCTCTCTAGCCTCCCAACTCTCTCTCCCTCGCTCTGACTCTCTCTCTCTCACTCTCGCTCCGAACTCTCTCTCTAGCCTCCCAACTCTCTCTTCCTCTCTCCGACTCTCTCGCTCTCAACTCTCTCTCTAGCCTCCCAACTCTCTCTCTTCCCTCCCAACTCTCTCTCTTCCCTCCCAACTCTCTCTCTTCCCTCCCAACTCTCTCTCTTCCCTCCCAACTCTCTCTCTCTCTCTCTCTCTCTCTCTCTCTCTCTCTCTCTCTCTCTCTCTCTAGCCTCCCAACTCTCTCTCTAGCCTCCCAACTCTCTCTCTCTCCCTCCCAACTCTCTCTCTAGCCTCCCAACTCTCTCTCTTCCCTCCCTCCCAACTCTCTCTCTCTCTCTCTCTCTCTCTAGCCTCCCAACTCTCTCTCTCTAGCCTCCCAACTCTCTCTCTCTAGCCTCCCAACTCTCTCTCTCTAGCCTCCCAACTCTGTCTCCGACGCTCTCTCGCCGCAGCACGTTGCTGTTTGCTGTTGCCCATGTGTAAATAGATGAGCTTCTCACGGCTAGGTAGCAGCTCAAATTGATTTGTTCTTGCTCAGCACTGACTTCATGACTCTGGCCCATTCATCCATTGACACGGCATGTCATCTTCTATTTACTGGACTGCCCAGGTTTAGTATTTCCCTAATACTGTTGCCTTAGTGCCCTCAACCTAGCCCCCCCCCCCCCCCCCCTCTCCAGGTTTACTGTTGCCTTAACGTCCTCAACCTAGTCCCCCCCCCCTCCAGGTTTACTGTTGCCTTAGTGCCCTCAACCTAGCCCCCCCCTCCAGGTTTACTGTTGCCTTAACGCCCTCAACCTAGTCCCCCCCCCTCTAGGTTTACTGTTGCCTTAATACTGTTGCCTTAACGCCCTCAACCTAGCCCCCCCTCCAGGTTTACTGTTTCCTTAACGCCCTCAACCTAGCCCCCCTCCAGGTTTACTGTTGCCTTAATACTGTTTCCTTAACGCCCTCAACCGAGCCCCCCCTCCAGGTTTACTGTTGCCTTAATACTGTAGCTTGGTTCAACTTAGTTTGTCATCCCAGAAAATGAGTAAATAGTGGAGGCGTTTTACTTTCCACTGCAGGGATTTAGTTTCAAATGAACCTTTATCAGTTTTACTTATTTTGTTCGTGTTCTTTGCTTCTGAAAACAACAAACCGTAAACTAAGAATCAGGAGGAGAGAGGCTTTCATCCATTAGTTGCCATTCTACAGCGATAACAGGTTGATTATTTAGTCGGCAAGCTAGACAAAAAGTCAGTATCTCTCTCTCCCCTCCTACACACTGTTCTGCTCTGTTCTCCCAGCTCCTCTTCTGCCTGCCTCTCTGAGCTATGACTTTAATCTATTCAACTAACTCACTACTTGATAGGAAGTTACAACTACTGACTCATAAAATGAACAGGCATGTACATTGTGTGTAAGGAGAGAAGGGGAGAGGAAGTGGAGAGGAGGTAGAGAGGAGAGGAGAGGAGGAGAGAGGTAAGGAGGTAGAGAGGAGAGGTGAGGAGAGAGGAGGTGGTGAGGAGAGGAGGTAGAAAGGAGAGGTAAGGAAAGGAGGGAAAGAGGAGAGTTGAGGAGGGGAGAGGAGGTAGAAAGGAGAGGTAAGGAAAGGAGAGGAGGTAGAAAGGAGAGGTAAGGAGGGGAGAAGAGGTGGAGAGGAGAGTTGAGGAGGGGAGAGGAGGTAGAAAGGAGAGTTGAGGGGAGAAGAGGTGGAGAGGAGAGTTGAGGAGGGGAGAGGAGGTAGAAAGGAGAGTTGAGGAGGGGAGAGGAGGTGGAGAGGAGAGTTGAGGAGGGGAGAGGAGGTAGGAAGGAGAGGTAAGGAGGGGAGAAGAGGTAGAAAGGAGAGTTGAGGAGGGGAGAGGAGGTGGAGAGGAGAGTTGAGGAGGGGAGAGGAGGTAGAAAGGAGAGGTAAGGAGGGGAGAAGAGGTGGAGAGGAGAGTTGAGGAGGGGAGAGGAGGTGGAGAGGAGAGTTGAGGAGGGGAGAGGAGGTAGAAAGGAGAGTTGAGGGGAGAAGAGGTGGAGAGGAGAGTTGAGGAGGGGAGAGGAGGTGGAGAGGAGAGTTGAGGAGGGGAGAGGAGGTGGAGAGGAGAGTTGAGGAGGGGAGAGGAGGTAGGAAGGAGAGGTAAGGAGGGGAGAAGAGGTGGAGAGAAGAGTTGAGGAGGTGGAGAGGAGAGGTGGAGGGGAGGGGGAAGGTTTATGGGCTTATGCGTGAATATTTGTGCATCCTTCAGGGAGAATCAAGGTAAAGGATTGGACCACAGTTGAAGACAAAGCAAGAGCCAGAGTGGTCACTGGTCACCAAAACAACCCAGCTAGGACAATGACATCTCCCATCACCAGGTGGCGCTACTGCTTCATGTTGATATCACGTAGGCTCAGTCCCTGCATCCCTAGCTTTGTCTATGAATCTGAGAGTGGTTCCATTTCTCCAGGCCCATTCCTCAGCTGTTTACCAACAACACGGCAGAGTGACCACTTTTGTCGTCGTTTGAATCCCTGACCCTGTAGCCTTTTACACTCGTGCCCGTATACGGGTTGAAAATAGCAGATTTGGGACACTGATGAACGCCTAACTTGGTACACAGTGGCTGTACGGTAACATGCTATACATGACGTCAGACCTCAGGCTCTCTGCTTCACAGCTCTGTGTCGGGTTTAGACTGACAGCCGTTCTGACCTGGAGCAGCGCACGCGACCAGAAGAAGAGAAATGTTGCAAATGAAGAGGACTTGATGTTATACACAGTGTCAACATTTATGGTCACTATGTTTGATGTACAGTTACCAGATGACATGGCGTCATACCCTGGGTTGTTCTAAACAGAATGAGCCTGTTTGTTGTATTGTGGAACAGAATGAGTCTGTGTTTGTTGTATTGTGGAACAGAATGAGTCTGTGTTTGTTGTATTGTGGAACAGAATGACCCTGTGTTTGTGGTATTGTGGAACAGAATGAGCCTGTTTGTTGTATTGTGGAACAGAATGAGCCTGTGTTTGTTGTATTGTGGAACAGAATGAGCCTGTTTGTTGTATTGTGGAACAGAATGAGACTGTGTTTGTTGTATTGTGGAACAGAATGAGCCTGTTTGTTGTATTGTGGAACAGAATGAGACTGTGTTTGTTGTATTGTGGAACAGAATGAGCCTGTTTGTTGTATTGTGGAACAGAATGAGCCTGTGTTTGTTGTATTGTGGAACAGAATGAGCCTGTTTGTTGTATTGTGGAACAGAATGAGACTGTGTTTGTTGTATTGTGGAACAGAATGAGCCTGTGTTTGTTGTATTGTGGAACAGAATGAGCCTGTGTTTGTTGTATTGTGGAACAGAATGACCCTGTGTTTGTGGTATTGTGGAACAGAATGAGCCTGTGTTTGTTGTATTGTGGAACAGAATGAGCCTGTGTTTGTTGTATTGTGGAACAGAATGACCCTGTTTGTTGTATTGTGGAAGAGAATGAGCCTGTGTTTGTTGTATTGTGGAACAGAATGAGCCTGTGTTTGTTGTATTGTGGAACAGAATGAGCCTGTGTTTGTTGTATTGTGGAACAGAATGAGCCTGTGTTTGTTGTATTGTGGAACAGAATGAGCCTGTGTTTGTTGTATTGTGGAACAGAATGAGCCTGTTTGTTGTATTGTGGAACAGAATGAGCCTGTGTTTGTTGTATTGTGGAACAGAATGACCCTGTGTTTGTTGTATTGTGGAAGAGAATGAGCCTGTGTTTGTTGTATTGTGGAACAGAATGAGCCTGTTTGTTGTATTGTGGAACAGAATGAGACTGTGTTTGTTGTATTGTGGAACAGAATGAGCCTGTTTGTTGTATTGTGGAACAGAATGATCCTGTGTTTGTTGTATTGTGGAACAGAATGACCCTGTGTTTGTTGTATTGTGGAACAGAATGAGCCTGTTTGTGGTATTGTGGAACAGAATGAGCCTGTTTGTTGTATTGTGGAACAGAATGAGCCTGTGTTTGTGGTATTGTGGAACAGAATGAGCCTGTTTGTTGTATTGTGGAACAGAATGAGCCTGTGTTTGTGGTATTGTGGAACAGAATGAGCCTGTTTGTTGTATTGTGGAACAGAATGAGCCTGTTTGTTGTATTGTGGAACAGAATGAGCCTGTGTTTGTGGTATTGTGGAACAGAATGACCCTGTGTTTGTGGTATTGTGGAACAGAATGAGCCTGTGTTTGTTGTATTGTGGAACAGAATGAGCCTGTGTTTGTTGTATTGTGGAACAGAATGAGCCTGTTTGTTGTATTGTGGAACAGAATGAGCCTGTGTTTGTTGTATTGTGGAACAGAATGAGCCTGTGTTTGTTGTATTGTGGAACAGAATGAGCCTGTGTTTGTTGTATTGTGGAACAGAATGACCCTGTGTTTGTTGTATTGTGGAACAGAATGATCCTGTTTGTTGTATTGTGGAACAGAATGACCCGGTGTTTGTTGTATTGTGGAACAGAATGACCCTGTGTTTGTGGTATTGTGGAACAGAATGAGCCTGTTTGTTGTATTGTGGAACAGAATGACCCTGTGTTTGTGGTATTGTGGAACAGAATGACCCTGTGTTTGTTGTATTGTGGAACAGAATGAGCCTGTTTGTTGTATTGTGGAACAGAATGACCCGGTGTTTGTTGTATTGTGGAACAGAATGAGCCTGTTTGTTGTATTGTGGAACAGAATGACCCGGTGTTTGTTGTATTGTGGAACAGAATGACCCTGTGTTTGTGGTATTGTGGAACAGAATGAGCCTGTGTTTGTGGTATTGTGGAACAGAATGAGCCTGTTTGTTGTATTGTGGAACAGAATGACCCTGTGTTTGTTGTATTGTGGAACAGAATGAGCCTGTTTGTTGTATTGTGGAACAGAATGACCCTGTGTTTGTTGTATTGTGGAACAGAATGACCCTGTTTGTTGTATTGTGGAACAGAATGAGCCTGTGTTTGTTGTATTGTGGAACAGAATGACCCTGTTTGTTGTATTGTGGAACAGAATGAGCCTGTGTTTGTTGTATTGTGGAACAGAATGACCCTGTGTTTGTGGTATTGTGGAACAGAATGAGCCTGTGTTTGTTGTATTGTGGAACAGAATGACCCTGTGTTTGTTGTATTGTGGAACAGAATGAGCCTGTTTGTTGTATTGTGGAACAGAATGAGCCTGTGTTTGTGGTATTGTGGAACAGAATGACCCTGTGTTTGTGGTATTGTGGAACAGAATGAGCCTGTTTGTGGTATTGTGGAACAGAATGATCCTGTGTTTGTTGTATTGTGGAACAGAATGACCCTGTGTTTGTTGTATTGTGGAACAGAATGAGCCACAGCATATACACATGACCTCCTTTCAATGTGCACCAAAATTAGGATCCGTTTCTCTGAATTGCCCTGTGAAAGCCTGACACAGTAAGATCATATTTTATAACTTAGCTAGTCATGTTGGCAATAGAACAAGCTTTAAAATGTACCAGATTGTGATTTATACATGGACTGTTGTAAGGACAGCGTAAACAACAACAGTAATTGTGTAAACAAAACAACAACAGTAATTGTGTAAACAAAACAACAACGGTAATTGTGTAAACAAAACAACAAAAGTAATAGTGTAAACAAAACAACAACAGTAATAGTGTAAACAAAACAACAACAGTAATAGTGTAAACAAAACAACAACAGTAATAGTGTAAACAAAACAACAACGGTAATTGTGTAAACAAAACAACAAAAGTAATAGTGTAAACAAAACAACAACAGTAATAGTGTAAACAAAACAACAACAGTAATAGTGTAAACAAAACAACAACAGTAATTGTGTAAACAAAACAACAACAGTAATTGTGTAATGATGAGGATGCAGGTTTGTGTTCCAAACAACACGTGTGCTTGCGGTAGCTGCTCAACGGGCACAGCTAGGAGACCTCAAAAAAAAAAAGTACCTTATAGTTTTAGTTGAAGACTCTTCTTTGGGTCATAAAAGTGCATTGAAATTACTTAGGAAATGTGCCCACTTTGGAGAGGTGTGAGGCCACTTGGAAACACCAGTTAGGCCTCTCACTCAAACCCTTAATTTTTTTTGTCTTATGTCGCACCTACCCCACATTTTACAGGAATATTCTCAACGTGTTACTGAACGTATTCAGAGTATTTTCACATTTCGTTATCAACAAATGCGGTGAAAAGTACAGTAAATGTCAAACGCACATAAAATCAACAGTGTAATGTTTGGATTCAGTCTTGTGTCAGGTGAACTATTGTTTCCTCACCTTTTGGTCTAATAATGTTCCCATAATCATCAAATTGTTCCCTTTTCATTTCTACCATGGCTATTCATATGCTTTCCATATTACTTCTATAAGTAATAATTAGGCCCTATCCATACAGGTCAATTCCCACCAGGGTAAAGGGTGAAAGATCAGCCCAGACACAGTCAGACAATGGAACCAGACCTCTTTCTTCATAAAAAAAAAAAAAAAGGCTTTTGAAATACTGTGTTTCAACATGAGCACCAAGCTACAGTATCGCAGTTTCAACATGAACACCAAGCTACAGTATCGTCGTTTCAACATGAGCACCAAGCTACAGTATCGCAGTTTCAACATGAACACCAAGCTACAGTATCGTCGTTTCAACATGAACACCAAGCTACAGTATCGTAGTTTCAACATGAGCACCAAGCTACAGTATCGTCGTTTCAACATGAGCACCAAGCTACAGTATCGTCGTTTCAACATGAGCACCAAGCTACAGTATCGTCGTTTCAACATGAGCACCAAGCTACAGTATCGTCGTTTCAACAGGAGCACCAAGCTACAGTATCGTCGTTTCAACATGAACACTAAGCTACAATATCGTAGTTTCAACATGAGCACCAAGCTACAGTATCGTCGTTTCAACATGAGCACCAAGCTACAGTATCGTCGTTTCAACATGAGCACCAAGCTACAGTATCGTCGTTTCAACATGAGCACCAAGCTACAGTATCGCCTTTTCAACATGAACACCAAGCTACAGTATCGCCTTTTCAACATGAACACCAAGCTACAGTATCGTCGTTTCAACATGAGCACCAAGCTACAGTATCGTCGTTTCAACAGGAGCACCAAGCTACAGTATCGTCGTTTCAACATGAACACCAAGCTACAATATCGTAGTTTCAACATGAGCACCAAGCTACAGTATCGTCGTTTCAACATGAGCACCAAGCTACAGTATCGTCGTTTCAACATGAGCACCAAGCTACAGTATCGTCGTTTCAACATGAGCACCAAGCTACAGTATCGCCTTTTCAACATGAACACCAAGCTACAGTATCGCCTTTTCAACATGAACACCAAGCTACAGTATCGTCGTTTCAACATGAGCACCAAGCTACAGTATCGTCGTTTCAACATGAGCACCAAGCTACAGTATCGTAGTTTCAACAGGAGCACCAAGCTACAGTATCGTCGTTTCAACATGAGCACCAAGCTACAGTATCGTCGTTTCAACATGAGCACCAAGCCACAGTATTGTCGTTTCAACATGATACCAAGCTACAGTATCGTCGTTTCAACATGAACACCAAGCTACAGTATCGTCGTTTCAACATGAACACCAAGCTACAGTATCGTCGTTTCAACAGGAGCACCAAGCTACAGTATCGTCGTTTCAACATGAGAACCAAGCTACAGTATCGTTGTTTCAACATGAGCACCAAGCTACAGTATCGTCATTTCAACAGGAGCACCAAGCTACAGTATTGTAGTTTCAACATGAACACCAAGCTACAGTATCGCCTTTTCAACATGAGCACCAAGCTACAGTATCGTCGTTTCAACATGAGCACCAAGCTACAGTATCGTCGTTTCAACATGAACACCAAGCTACAGTATCGTAGTTTCAACATGAGCACCAAGCTACAGTATCGTAGTTTCAACATGAACACCAAGCTACAGTATCGCCTTTTCAACATGAGCACCAAGCTACAGTATCGTCGTTTCAACATGAGCACCAAGCTACAGTATCGTCGTTTCAACATGAACACCAAGCTACAGTATCGTAGTTTCAACATGAGCACCAAGCTACAGTATCGTAGTTTCAACATGAGCACCAAGCTACAGTATCGCAGTTTCAACATGAGCACCAAGCTACAGTATCGTCGTTTCAACATGAGCACCAAGCTACAGTATCGTCGTTTCAACATGAGCACCAAGCTACAGTATCGTCGTTTCAACATGAGCACCAAGCTACAGTATCGTAGTTTCAACAGGAGCACCAAGCTACAGTATCGTCGTTTCAACATGAACACCAAGCTACAGTATCGTCGTTTCAACATGAACACCAAGCTACAGTATCGTCGTTTCAACATGAGCACCAAGCTACAGTATCGTCGTTTCAACATGAGCACCAAGCTACAGTATCGTCGTTTCAACAGGAGCACCAAGCTACAGTATCGTCGTTTCAACATGAACACCAAGCTACAATATCGTAGTTTCAACATGAGCACCAAGCTACAGTATCGTCGTTTCAACATGAGCACCAAGCTACAGTATCGTCGTTTCAACATGAGCACCAAGCTACAGTATCGTCGTTTCAACATGAGCACCAAGCTACAGTATCGCCTTTTCAACATGAACACCAAGCTACAGTATCGCCTTTTCAACATGAACACCAAGCTACAGTATCGTCGTTTCAACATGAGCACCAAGCTACAGTATCGTCGTTTCAACATGAGCACCAAGCTACAGTATCGTAGTTTCAACAGGAGCACCAAGCTACAGTATCGTCGTTTCAACATGAGCACCAAGCTACAGTATCGTCGTTTCAACATGAGCACCAAGCCACAGTATTGTCGTTTCAACATGATACCAAGCTACAGTATCGTCGTTTCAACATGAACACCAAGCTACAGTATCGTCGTTTCAACATGAACACCAAGCTACAGTATCGTCGTTTCAACAGGAGCACCAAGCTACAGTATCGTCGTTTCAACATGAGAACCAAGCTACAGTATCGTTGTTTCAACATGAGCACCAAGCTACAGTATCGTCATTTCAACAGGAGCACCAAGCTACAGTATTGTAGTTTCAACATGAACACCAAGCTACATTATCGCCTTTTCAACATGAGCACCAAGCTACAGTATCGTCGTTTCAACATGAGCACCAAGCTACAGTATCGTCGTTTCAACATGAACACCAAGCTACAGTATCGTAGTTTCAACATGAGCACCAAGCTACAGTATTGTAGTTTCAACATGAACACCAAGCTACAGTATCGCCTTTTCAACATGAGCACCAAGCTACAGTATCGTCGTTTCAACATGAGCACCAAGCTACAGTATCGTCGTTTCAACATGAACACCAAGCTACAGTATCGTAGTTTCAACATGAGCACCAAGCTACAGTATCGTAGTTTCAACATGAGCACCAAGCTACAGTATCGCAGTTTCAACATGAGCACCAAGCTACAGTATCGTCGTTTCAACATGAGCACCAAGCTACAGTATCGTCGTTTCAACATGAGCACCAAGCTACAGTATCGTCGTTTCAACATGAGCACCAAGCTACAGTATCGTAGTTTCAACAGGAGCACCAAGCTACAGTATCGTCGTTTCAACATGAGCACCAAGCTACAGTATCGTCGTTTCAACATGAGCACCAAGCTACAGTATTGTCGTTTCAACATGATACCAAGCTACAGTATCGTCGTTTCAACATGAACACCAAGCTACAGTATCGTCGTTTCAACATGAACACCAAGCTACAGTATCGTCGTTTCAACAGGAGCACCAAGCTACAGTATCGTCGTTTCAACATGAGAACCAAGCTACAGTATCGTCGTTTCAACATGAGCACCAAGCTACAGTATCGTCGTTTCAACAGGAGCACCAAGCTACAGTATTGTAGTTTCAACATGAACACCAAGCTACAGTATCGCCTTTTCAACATGAGCACCAAGCTACAGTATCGTCGTTTCAACATGAGCACCAAGCTACAGTATCGTCGTTTCAACATGAACACCAAGCTACAGTATCGTAGTTTCAACATGAGCACCAAGCTACAGTATCGTAGTTTCAACATGAGCACCAAGCTACAGTATCGCAGTTTCAACATGAGCACCAAGCTACAGTATCGTCGTTTCAACATGAGCACCAAGCTACAGTATCGTCGTTTCAACATGAGCACCAAGCTACAGTATCGTCGTTTCAACATGAGCACCAAGCTACAGTATCGTCGTTTCAACAGGAGCACCAAGCTACAGTATCGTCGTTTCAACATGAGCACCAAGCTACAGTATCGCAGTTTCAACATGAGCACCAAGCTACAGTATCGTCGTTTCAACATGAGCACCAAGCTACAGTATCGTCGTTTCAACATGAGCACCAAGCTACAGTATCGTCGTTTCAACATGAGCACCAAGCTACAGTATCGTCGTTTCAACATGAGCACCAAGCTACAGTATCATCTCCAGAGGGCACCCTATTCCCTTTATAGAGCACTACTTTTGACCAGGGAATAGGGTGCAATGTGGGATGCAGCCAGACGGTACTAGATCCAGCAGGGTGAGAACGTTGCCATATGTCAACTGGTCTAATGAAAACCTTATTGAAAGGTTATCTTCAAACTACAATGAGTCACCATTGAGACAATATCTATTCTGATATTTTTGGAGAGGAGGGAAGTAGAGAGCTACGGTTAGTATTTAATCTTATCTGATGACATAAACACAATGGGGTTTATGTCTGCAGGGTTACATACTGGAGAGCAGTCTGCAGGGTTACATACTGGAGAGCAGTCTGCAGGGTTACATACTGGAGAGCAGTCTGCAGGGTTACATACTGAGGAGCAGTCTACAGGGTTACATACTGGAGAGCAGTCTGCAGGGTTACATACTGGGGAGCAGTCTGCAGGGTTACATACTGGAGAGCAGTCTGCAGGGTTACATACTGGAGAGCAGTCTGCAGGGTTACATACTGAGGAGCAGTCTACAGGGTTACATACTGGGGAGCAGTCTACAGGGTTACATACTGGGGAGCAGTCTGCAGGGTTACATACTGGGGAGCAGTCTACAGGGTTACATACTGAGGAGCAGTCTACAGGGTTACATACTGAGGAGCAGTCTGCAGGGTTACATACTGAGGAGCAGTCTACAGGGTTACATACTGAGGAGCAGTCTACAGGGTTACATACTGGAGAGCAGTCTGCAGGGTTACATACTGGGGAGCAGTCTACAGGGTTACATACTGGAGAGCAGTCTACAGGGTTACATACTGGGGAGCAGTCTACAGGGTTACATACTGAGGAGCAGTCTACAGGGTTACATACTGGAGAGCAGTCTGCAGGGTTACATACTGGGGAGCAGTCTACAGGGTTACATACTGGGGAGCAGTCTACAGGGTTACATACTGGAGAGCAGTCTACAGGGTTACATACTGAGGAGCAGTCTGCAGGGTTACATACTGAGGAGCAGTCTACAGGGTTACATACTGGGGAGCAGTCTGCAGGGTTACATACTGAGGAGCAGTCTACAGGGTTACATACTGGAGAGCAGTCTGCAGGGTTACATACTGGGGAGCAGTCTACATGGTTACACACTCTTCTGATTGGTCCAACTGCGCACTCTTCTGATTGGTCCAACTGCGCACTCTTCTGATTGGTCCAACTGCGCACTCTTCTGATTGGTCCAACTGCGCACTCTTCTGATTGGTCCAACTGCGCACTCTTCTGATTGGTCCAACTGCGCACTCTTCTGATTGGTCCAACTGCGCACTCTTCTGATTGGTCCAACTGCGCACTCTTCTGATTGGTCCAACGGCGCACTCTTCTGATTGGTCCAACGGCGCACTCTTCTGATTGGTCCAACGGCGCACTCTTCTGATTGTTCCAACGGCGCACTCTTCTGATTGGTCCAACGGCGCACTCTTCTGATTGGTCCAACGGCGCATTCTTCTGATTGGTCCAACGGCGCACTCTTCTGATTGGTCCAACGGCGCACTCTTCTGATTGGTCCAACTGCGCACTCTTCTGATTGGTCCAACGGCGCACGCTTCTGATTGGTCCAACTACGCGCTCTTGTGATTGGTCCAAATGCGCACTCTTCTGATTGGTCCAACTAAACACTTCTGAACTCTCTTCTGATTGGTATAACAGCGCTCTTCTGAACGCTCTTCTGATTGGTCCAACTGAACGCTCTTCTGATTGGCCTAACATGAACGCTTTTCTCATGAGTTGTTGGATGTCTCTGGATCTGCATTCTTTTCCATGGCGACACGAAGTTAGAGAGGTAGCCATTTTTTACACCCTTCCCCTGACTCACCCATGAAGTTGAGGTAGCTCTCTCCCCCCAACTCACCCATGAAGTTGAGGTAGCCCTCTCCCCCCGACTCACCCATGAAGTTGAGGTAGCCCTCTCCCCCCGACTCACCCATGAAGTTGAGGTAGCCCTCTCCCCCCTGACTCACCCAGGAAGTTGAGGTAGCTCTCTCCCCCCAACTCACCCATGAAGTTGAGGTAGCCCTCTACCCCCAACTCACCCATGAAGTTCAGGTAGCCCTCTCCCCCCAACTCACCCATGAAGTTCAGGTAGCCCTCTACCCCCAACTCACCCATGAAGTTCAGGTAGCCCTCTCCCCCCAACTCACCCATGAAGTTCAGGTAGCCCTCTCCCCCCAACTCACCCATGAAGTTGAGGTAGCCCTCTACCTACCCCCCCCCCCCCCCCAACTCACCCATGAAGTTGAGGTAGCCCTCTCCCCCCAACTCACCCATGAAGTTGAGGTAGCCCTTTCCCCCCAACACACCCATGAAGTTCAGGTAACCCTCTCCCCCCAACTCACCCATGAAGTTGAGGTAGCCCTCTCCCCCCAGAGCGTGTGTGAGGAGGCGGATCATCTTATGTAGCTGGATGCCTCGGTCGATGACGGGAGTCATGGGGATCAGGGAACTCATGTTGGTGTACATCTCTTTATCCATCAGCCAGAATGCTAGGGACTTATCACCTACCAGAGACTAGAGACAGAGATGAAGAGAGAGAGAGATGAAGAGAGAGAGAGAGAGAGAGAGAGATGAAGAGCGAGAGAGAGATGGAGAGAGAGAGAGATGAAGAGAGACAGATGGATGAAGAGAGAGAGAGATGAAGAGAGAGAGAGAGATGGAGAGAGAGAGAGAGATGAAGAGAGAGAGAGAGAGAGAGAGATGAAGAGAGAGAGAGATGAAGAGAGAGAGAGATGAAGAGAGAGAGATGAAGAGAGAGAGAGCGAGAGATGTAGCGAGAGAGAGAGAGATGAAGAGCGACAGACGAAGAGAGAGATGAAGAGAGAGAGAGAGAGATGTAGCGAGAGAGAGATGAAGAGAGAGATGTAGAGAGAGAGAGAGATGTAGAGAGAGAGAGAGATGAAGCAAGAGAGAGAACCCCCTTTTGTAAGTGTAATGTTTATTTCACTTTCGTTTATGATCTATTTCACTTGCTTTGTTAATGTAAACATATGTCTCCCTTGCTAATAAAGCCCTTTGAATTTAATTGAAAGAGATGCAGAGAGAAATGTAGAGAGAGAGAGAGATATACACATGGCCAAAATTATGTATTTTGTATTTATGATGGATCCTCAGCTAATCTTCCTGGGGTCCGGCAGAATTAAGGCAGTTATACAATCACAAAACATTCATTACAGAATTCACAACACACTAGTAGGTGTGTTCCCTCAGGCCCATACTCCACTACCACATATCTACAACACACTAGTAGGTGTGTTCCCTCAGGCCCATACTCCACTACCACATATCTACAACACACTAGTAGGTGTGTTCCCTCAGGCCCATACTCCACTACCACATATCTACAACACACTAGTAGGTGTGTTCCCTCAGGCCCATACTCCACTACCACATATCTACAACACAAAATACACGTGAACGTGTGTGTATAGTGCGTATGTTAGTATGTGTGTGCGCCTGTGTGTTTCACAGTCCCCGTTGTTCCATAAGGTGTATTTTTATGTTTTTTTAAATATAATTCTACTGGTGCATCTTGACTCTATTCCTGATGTGGAATAGAGTACCATGTAGTCATGGCTCTATGTAGTACTGTGCACCCCCCATAGTCTGTTCTGGACTTGGGCACTGTGAAGAGACCTCTGGTGGCATGTCTTATGGGGTATGCTTGGGTGTCCGAGCTGTGTGCCAGTAGTTTAGACAGACAGCTTGGTGCATTCAACATGTCAATAGCTCTCACAAATACAAGTAGTGATGAAGTCAATCTCTCCTCCACTTTGAGCCATGAGAGATTGACGTGCATATTATTAATGTTAGCTCTCTGTGTACATCCAAGGGCCAGCTGTGCTGCCCTGTTCTGAGCCAATTGTAATTTTCCGAGGTCCCTCTTTGTGGCACCTGACCACACTACTGAACAGTAGTCCAGGTGTGACAAAACCAGGGCCTGTAGGACCTTCCTTGTTGATGGTGCTGTTAAGAAGGCAGAGCATCACTTTATTATGGACAGACTTCTCCCCATCTTAGCTACTGTTGTATCAATATGTTTTGACCATGACAGTTTACAATCTAGTGTTACTCCACACAGTTTAGTCATCTCAACATTATTTATTACAATATTTAGTTCAGGTTTAGTGAATGATTTGTACCAAATACAAAGCTTTTAGTTTTTGAAATATTTAGGACTAATTTATTCCTTGCCACCCGTTCTGAAACTAACTGCAGCTCTTTTGTTAATTAAGTGTTGCAGTCATTTCAGTCGCTGTGGTAGTTGATGTGTATAGTGTTGAGTCATCCGCATACATAGACAGACTGGCTTTACTAAAAGCCAGTGGCATGTCGTTAGTAAAGATTGAAAAAGGTAAGAGGCCTAGACAGCTGCCCTGGGGAATTCCTGATTCTACATGGATTATGTTGAAGAGGCTTCCATTAAAAAACACCTTCTGTGTTCTGTTAGACAGGTAACTCTTTATCCACAATATAGCAGAGGGTGTAAAGCCATTACACAAATGTTTTCCCAGCAGCAGACTATAATCGATAATGTCAAAAGCTGCACTGAAGTCTAACAAAACAGCCCCTACAATCTTTTCATCATCAATTTCTCTCAGCCAATCATCAGTCACTTGTGTAAGTGCTGTGCTTGTTGAGTGTCCTTCTATAAGCATGCTGAAACTTTGTTGTAAATTTGTTTACTGTAAAATAGCATTGTATCTGGTCAAACACCATTTTCCCCAAAACTTTACTAAGGGTTGGTAACAGTGCTCCCGAGTGGTGCAGAGGTCTAAGGCACTGCATCTGAGTGCAAGAGGCGTCACTACAGTCCCTGGTTCGAATCCAGGCTGTATCACATCCGGCCGGTTGAGGTCAGGGCTCTGAGCAAGCCAGTCAAGTTCTGCCACACCGATCTCAACAAACCATTTCTGTACGGACATCGCTTTGTGCACAGGGGGCATTGTCATGCTGAAACAGGAAAGAGCCTTCCCCGAACTGTTGCCACAAATTTGGAAGCACAGAATTGTCTAGAATGTCAATGTATGCTGTAGCGTTAAGATTTCCCTTCACTTGAACTAAGGGGCCTAGCCCGAACCATGCAAAACAGCCCCAGACCATTATTCCTCCTCCTCCACCAAACTTTACAGTTGGCACTATGCATTGGGGCAGGTAGCGTTCTCCTGGCATCCACCAAACCCAGATTAGTCCGTCGGACTGCCAGATGGTGAAGCGTGATTCATCACTCCAGAGAATGCGTTTCCACTGCTCCAGAGTCCAATGTTGGCGAACTTTACACCCCTCCAGCAGACGCTTGGCATTGCGTATGGTGATCTTACGCTTGTGTGCGACTGCTCGGCCATGGAAACCCATTTCATGAAGCGCCCGACTAACAGTTATTGTGCTGACGTTGCTTCCAGAGGCAGTTTGGAACTCGGTAGTGAGTGTTGCAACCGAGGACAGGTTATTTTTTAGCGCTAAATGCTTCAGCACTCGACGGTCCCGTTCCGTGAGATTGTGTGGCCTACCACTTCGGGGCTGAGCCGCTGTTGCCTCAAGATATTTCCACTTCACAATAACAGCACTTACAGTTGGCCGGGGCAGCTCTATCAAGGCTGAAATTAGGCGAACTGACTTGTTGAAAAGGTGGCATCCTATGGCGGGTGTCACGTTGAAAGTCACTGAGCTCATCAGTAAGCCCATTCTACTGACGATGTTTGTCTATGGAGATTGCATGGAGGTGTGCTCGATTTTATACACCTGTCGACAACGAGTGTGGCTGAAATAGCAGAATCCACTCATTTGAAGGTGTGTCCACATACTTTTGGTCATGTAGTGTAGAGAGAGAGAGAGAGCTAGAAAAACAGATCAGAGAACTCATGTTGGTGTCCATCTCTTTATCCATTAGCCAGAAGGACAGGGACTTATCACCTACCACGGATTATACACATATGCCTATTTAGGGGATACATCCACATTTTATTGACGGACACAGTAACAAATCGAGAGCTTGGGACTATAAGGTTCTACCTACAAAAAAAATTATTCTGATAGAAATTGGCTTTAAAGTGCCGAAACCCCAATGGTTTGAATGGTGTCATTTACAGTATTTTATGTACAGTATTTTATAGGTGGAGAACATTGAACAGAACAAGGCCATGTAAGTGTAACGGATGTGAAATGGCTAGCTAGTTAGCGGTGGTGCGCGCTAATAGCGTTTCAATCGGTTACGTCACTCGCTTTGAGACCTTGAAGTGGTTCCCCTTGCTCTGCAAGGGCCGCGGCCTTTGTGGAGCGATGGGTAACGATGCTTCGTGGGTGACTGTCGTTGATGTGTGCAGAGGGTCCCTGGTTCGCGCCCGTGTCGGGGCGAGGGGACGGTCTAAAGTTATACTGTTACATAAGTAACTCAATTTGGACAAAAATGCAGATAGAACTGTACTAGTCCCCAAGCCTTAATGTAGATGTGGGAGATAGGGCAACTCCAGTCCTCCAGGGCCTGATTGGGGTCACAGTTTTGCACCAGGCCTCAGCTTTGCACCAGGCCCCAGCTAACACACCTGACTCCAACAATCACCTAATCATGATCTTCAGTTTAGAATGCAATTTGATTAAATCAACTGTGTTTGCTAGGGATGGAGAATAAGTGTGACACCAATCATGCCAAATGGGGGGGGGGGGGGGGGGGGGTTGTCCACCCCTGGATTAGAGGGACAGTACAGAAAGGAAGTGGAGAAACGGAGGATTTGAACCACTGTTTCCAGGGGCGGTCCAGTTCACCAGAGATCTAGAACTGTGTTAAATGAAGGAATAAAGAGTTGTGTTGATGGGTTGGTTGCGTTACCTGGTCGTGGCTCTCTGCGTAGGCGATGCAGTTCTCTCCGTATCGTCTGTTTGTCAGAGTGTAGACAATGTTACCCATGTCCCAGGCCTCGTCTGCTAACTCCTTCAGAATCTAGACGTCAACATAAGACAAGAGGAATTACTGAATACAGCTTCATAATACACAAGGAGTACAATAGGACTACAGTAGGAAGGGTGGAGACTGGGATTGAACCCCGATCTCCAGTGGGAGACTAGAATATGACTGAAGCTGGGGGTGTTACCACAGGATATCTCTCTCTCTCTCTCTCTGTCTCACTCTCTCTGTCTCACTCTCTCTGTCTCTCTCTCTCTGTCTCTCTCTCTCTGTCTCTCTCTCTCTGTGTCTCTCTCTCTCTGTGTCTCTCTCTCTCTGTGTCTCTCTCTCTCTGTGTCTCTCTTTCTCTGTGTCTCTCTGTGTCTCTCTCTGTCGAAGTGCCACCTGAGGAGAGTGGAGTAGCTTCATCTCTAATCCCCCATTGACTTTGGAGGGTTACTGTTCATCAGAGAGCTCATCTGTCTGTCCACACAACACCAGCTAGCTTCAGCACATTCTCACATGAATTTATTTCAGAGAGTCTCCAGGGGAGATGGTGGTAGAGTCTCCAGGGGAGATGGTGGTAGAGTCTCCAGGGGAGATGGTGGTAGAGTCTCCAGGGGAGATGGTGGTAGAGTCTCCAGGGGAGATGGTGGTAGAGTCTCCAGGGGAGATGGTGGTAGAGAATCCAGGGGAGATGGTGGTAGAGTCTCCAGGGGAGATGGTGGTAGAGCATCCATGGGAGATGGTGGTAGAGTCTCCAGGGGAGATGGTGGTAGAGTATCCAGGGGAGATGGTGGTAGAGTCTCCAGGGGAGATGGTGGTAGAGTCTCCAGGGGAGATGGTGGTAGAGTCTCCAGGGGAGATGGTGGTAGAGTCTCCAGGGGAGATGGTGGTAGAGCATCCAGGGGAGATGGTGGTAGAGTCTCCAGGGGAGATGGTGGTAGAGCATCCAGGGGAGATGGTGGTAGAGTCTCCAGGGGAGATGGTGGTAGAGTCTCCAGGGGAGATGGTGGTAGAGTCTCCATGGGAGATGGTGGTAGAGCATCCAGGGGAGATGGTGGTAGAGTCTCCAGGGGAGATGGTGGTAGAGCATCCAGGGGAGATGGTAGTAGAGCCTCCAGGGGAGATGGTAGTAGAGTCTCCAGGGGAGATGGTGGTAGAGTCTCCAGGGGAGATGGTGGTAGAGTCTCCAGGGGAGATGGTGGTAGAGCATCCAGGGGAGATGGTGGTAGAGTCTCCAGGGGAGATGGTGGTAGAGTCTCCAGGGGAGATGGTGGTAGAGTCTCCAGGGGAGATGGTGGTAGAGAATCCAGGGGAGATGGTGGTAGAGTCTCCATGGGAGATGGTGGTAGAGCATCCAGGGGAGATGGTGGTAGAGTCTCCAGGGGAGATGGTGGTAGAGCATCCAGGGGAGATGGTGGTAGAGTCTCCATGGGAGATGGTGGTAGAGTCTCCATGGGAGATGGTGGTAGAGAATCCAGGGGAGATGGTGGTAGAGCATCCAGGGGAGATGGTGGTAGAGTCTCCAGGGGAGATGGTGGTAGAGTCTCCAGGGGAGATGGTAGTAGAGTCTCCAGGGGAGATGGTGGTAGAGAATCCAGGGGAGATGGTGGTAGAGTCTCCAGGGGAGATGGTGGTAGAGCCTCCAGGGGAGATGGTGGTAGAGCCTCCAGGGGAGATGGTGGTGGAGCAAACTAAATGCTAGGGTGATATTAACCCCCGCTGTACCAAACTAAATGCTAGGGTGATATTAACCCCCGCTGTACCAAACTAAATGCTAGGCTTATATTAACCCCTGCTGTACCAAACTAAATGCTAGGGTGATATTAACCCCTGCTGTACCAAACTAAATGCTAGGGTGATATTAACCCCCGCTGTACCAAACTAAATGCTAGGCTTATATTAACCCCCGCTATACCAAACTAAATGCTAGGCTTATATTAACCCCGCCGTACCAAACTAAATGCTAGGGTGATATTAACCCCCGCTATACCAAACTAAATGCTAGGCTTATATTAACCCCCGCTGTACCAAACTAAATGCTAGGGTGATATTAACCCCCGCTGTACCAAACTAAATGCTAGGGTGATATTAACCCCCGCCGTACCAAACTAAATGCTAGGCTTATATTAACCCCCGCTGTACCAAACTAAATGCTAGGCTTATATTAACCCCCGCCGTACCAAACTAAATGCTAGGGTGATATTAACCCCCGCTATACCAAACTAAATGCTAGGGTGATATTAACCCCGCCGTACCAAACTAAATGCTTATATTAACCCCTGCTGTACCAAACTAAATGCTAGGGTGATATTAACCCCTGCTGTACCAAACTAAATGCTTATATTAACCCCCGCTGTACCAAACTAAATGCTTATATTAACCCCCGCCGAACCAAACTAAATGCTTATATTAACCCCTGCTGTACCAAACTAAATGCTTATATTAACCCCCGCTGTACCAAACTAAATGCTTATATTAACACCCGCTGTACCAAACTAAATGCTAGGGTGATATTAACCCCTGCTGTACCAAACTAAATGCTAGGGTGATATTAACCCCCGCCGTACCAAACTAAATGCTAGGGTGATATTAACCCCCGCCGTACCAAACTAAATGCTAGGGTGATATTAACCCCCGCCGTACCAAACTAAATGCTAGGGTGATATTAACCCCCGCCGTACCAAACTAAATGCTAGGGTGATATTAACCCCCGCCGTACCAAACTAAATGCTAGGGTGATATTAACCCCCGCTGTACCAAACTAAATGCTAGGGTGATATTAACCCCCGCTATACCAAACTAAATGCTAGGCTTATATTAACCCCCGCCGTACCAAACTAAATGCTAGGGTGATATTAACCCCCGCTATACCAAACTAAATGCTAGGCTGATATTAACCCCCGCTGTACCAAACTAAATGCTAGGCATATATTAACCCCCGCTGTACCAAACTAAATGCTAGGCTTATATTAACCCCTGCTGTACCAAACTAAATGCTAGGCATATATTAACCCCTGCTGTACCAAACTAAATGCTAGGGTGATATTAACCCCCGCTGTACCAAACTAAATGCTAGGGTGATATTAACCCCCGCCGTACCAAACTAAATGCTTATATTAACCCCTGCCGTACCAAACTAAATGCTAGGGTGATATTAACCCCTGCTGTACCAAACTAAATGCTAGGGTGATATTAACCCCCGCCGTACCAAACTAAATGCTAGGGTGATATTAACCCCTGCTGTACCAAACTAAATGCTAGACTTATATTAACCCCCGCTGTACCAAACTAAATGCTTATATTAACCCTGCTGTACCAAACTAAATGCTAGGCATATATTAACCCCTGCTGTACCAAACTAAATGCTAGGCATATATTAACCCCCGCCGTACCAAACTAAATGCTAGGGTGATATTAACCCCCGCCGTACCAAACTAAATGCTAGGGTGATATTAACCCCCGCCGTACCAAACTAAATGCTAGGGTGATATTAACCCCCGCCGTACCAAACTAAATGCTAGGGTGATATTAACCCCCGCTGTACCAAACTAAATGCTAGGGTGATAATAACCCCCGCTATACCAAACTAAATGCTAGGCTTATATTAACCCCCGCCGTACCAAACTAAATGCTAGGGTGATATTAACCCCCGCTATACCAAACTAAATGCTAGGCTGATATTAACCCCCGCTGTACCAAACTAAATGCTAGGCATATATTAACCCCCGCTGTACCAAACTAAATGCTAGGCTTATATTAACCCCTGCTGTACCAAACTAAATGCTAGGCATATATTAACCCCTGCTGTACCAAACTAAATGCTAGGGTGATATTAACCCCCGCTGTACCAAACTAAATGCTAGGGTGATATTAACCCCCGCCGTACCAAACTAAATGCTTATATTAACCCCTGCCGTACCAAACTAAATGCTAGGGTGATATTAACCCCTGCTGTACCAAACTAAATGCTAGGGTGATATTAACCCCCGCCGTACCAAACTAAATGCTAGGGTGATATTAACCCCTGCTGTACCAAACTAAATGCTAGACTTATATTAACCCCCGCTGTACCAAACTAAATGCTTATATTAACCCTGCTGTACCAAACTAAATGCTAGGCATATATTAACCCCTGCTGTACCAAACTAAATGCTAGGCATATATTAACCCCCGCTATACCAAACTAAATGCTAGGCTTATATTAACCCCCGCTATACCAAACTAAATGCTTATATTAACCCCTGCTGTACCAAACTAAATGCTTATATTAACCCCTGCTGTACCAAACTAAATGCTAGGGTGATATTAACCCCCGCTGTACCAAACTAAATGCTAGGGTGATATTAACCCCTGCTGTACCAAACTAAATGCTAGACTTATATTAACCCCCGCTGTACCAAACTAAATGCTAGGCATATATTAACCCCTGCTGTACCAAACTAAATGCTAGGCATATATTAACCCCTGCTGTACCAAACTAAATGCTTATATTAACCCTGCTGTACCAAACTAAATGCTTATATTAACCCCCGCTGTACCAAACTAAATGCTAGGGTGATATTAACCCCTGCTGTACCAAACTAAATGCTAGGCATATATTAACCCCTGCTGTACCAAACTAAATGCTAGGGTGATATTAACCCTGCTGTACCAAACTAAATGCTTATATTAACCCCCGCTGTACCAAACTAAATGCTTATATTAACCCCCGCTGTACCAAACTAAATGCTAGGCTTATATTAACCCCTGCTGTACCAAACTAAATGCTAGGCTTATATTAACCCTGCTGTACCAAACTAAATGCTTATATTAACCCCCGCTGTACCAAACTAAATGCTAGGCTGGAAGCCAGGGGAAATAATGTGAGAGTTGAGATAAATACAGGAGATGATTCAGACAGCAACATCATCATGATGATCTCAGTGATAATTCCGATGGAATTATTAGCCGGCATAGGTGTACCTGTGTCGGTAAATACAGCACGATTTAGAATGCTGCTCGTCCAATCAGCATCCAGGATCCAAACAACCCGTTTTATAATAGTCTATTTTTCCATGTCCCCCTCTCTAGATTTATTCTGAACAAAAAATATAAACACAACATGCAACAATTTCAAAGATTTTACTGAGTTTGAGTTCATATAAGGGAATCAGTCAATTGAAATGAATTCATTAGGTCCTTATCTATGGATTACACATGATTGGGCAGGGGCGCTGGGGAGCCAGGCCCAGCCAATCAGAATTCATTTTTCCCCAACAAAAGGGTTTTATTACAGACAGAAGTACTCCTCTGTTTCATCAGCTGTCCAGGTGGCTGGTCTCAGATGATCCAGCAGGTGAATAAGCCAGATGTGGAGGTCCTGAGCTGGCGTGGCTACACGTGGTCTGTGGTTGTGAGGCTGGTTGGACGTACTGCCAAATTCTTTAAAAAGGACGGAGGCGGTTTATGGTAGAGAAATTAACATTAAATTCTCTGGCAACAGTTCTGCTGGACATTCCTGCAGTCACCATGCCAATTGCACGCTCCGTCAAAACGTGAGACATCTGTGGCATTGTGTTGTGTGACAAAACTGCACATTTTAGAGTGGCCTCTTATTGTCCCCAGCACAAGGTGCACCTGTGTAATGATCATGCTGTTTAATCAGCTTCTGGATATGCCACACCTGTCAGGTGGATGGATTATCTTGGCAAAGGAGATATGCTCACTAACATGGATGTAAACATATTTGTACCCAACATTTGAGAGAAATAAGTAAGTAGATTAAACAGCAGTAAAGTACACAACTACACTAAATTAAACTCAACTACAGTGAAGTATGTAGATTCCACTAAAGTAAAGTAAGTAAACTCAACTACAGTAAAGTAAGTAAACTCAACTACAGTAAAGTAAGTAAACTCAACTACAGTAAAGTAAGTAAACTCAACTACAGTAAAGTAAGTAAACTCAACTACAGTAAAGTAAGTAAACTCAACTACAGTAAAGAAAGTAAACTCAACTACAGTAAAGTAAGTAAACTCAACTACAGTAAAGTAAGTAAACTCAACTACAGTAAAGTAAGTAAACTCAACTACAGTAAAGTAAGTAAACTCAACTACAGTAAAGTAAGTAAACTCAACTACAGTAGGAGCTGGAAGGCTGGATTAACAGCATGGATTCTCCACTTGTCTGTGTGTAAAATTAATACAGTATATATCTGCATGGTGCTGTGATTTCTCCTTTTGTGACAGTCTACGGCCCACAGTCTACGGCCCACAGTCTACAGTCTACAGGCTACGGCCCAGAGGCTACGGCCCACAGTCTACGGCCCACAGTCTACGGCCCACAGTCTACGGCCCACAGTCTACGGCCCACAGTCTACGGCCTACAGGCTACGGCCCACAGGCTACAGGCTACGGCCCACAGGCTACAGGCTACGGCCCACATGCTACGGCCTACAGTCTACAGGCTACAGTCTACAGTCTACGGCCTACAGTCTACGGCCCACAGTCTACGGCCCACAGTCTACGGCCCACAGTCTACGGCCCACAGTCTACAGGCTACGGCCTACAGTCTACAGGCTACGGCCCAGAGGGTACGGCCTACAGTCTACAGGCTACGGCCTACAGTCTACGGCCTACAGTCTACGGCCCACAGTCTACAGGCTACGGCCTACAGTCTACGGCCCACAGGCTACGGCCCAGAGGCTACGGCCTACAGTCTACAGGCTACGGCCCACAGGCTACAGGCTACGGCCCACAGGCTACGGCCTACAGTCTACAGGCTACGGCCCACAGGCTACAGTCTACATGCTACGGCCCACAGTCTACGACCCACAGTCTACAGGCTACGGCCCACAGTCCACAGGCTACGGCCCACAGTCTACAGGCTACAGTCTACAGGCTACGGCCCACAGTCTACGGCCTAGAGTCTACGGCCCACATTCTACGACCCACAGTCTACAGGCTACGGCCCACAGTCCACAGGCTACGGCCCACAGTCTACAGGCTACAGTCTACGGCCCACAGTCTACGGCCTACAGTCTACGGCCCACAGGCTACGGCCCACAGTCTACAGGCTACAGTCTACAGTCTACGGCCCACAGTCTACGGCCCACAGTCTACGGCCCACAGTCTACAGTCTACGGCCCACAGGCTACGGCCCACAGCCTACAGTCTACGGCCCACAGTCTACAGGCTACGGCCCAGAGGCTACGGCCTACAGTCTACAGCCCACAGTCTCCAGGCTACGGCCTACAGTCTACAGCCCACAGTCTACAGGCTACGGCCTACAGTCTACGGCCCACAGGCTACAGTCTACGGCCCACAGGCTACGGCCCAGAGGCTACGGCCTACAGTCTACAGCCCACAGTCTCCAGGCTACGGCCCACAGGCTACGGCCTACAGTCTACAGCCCACAGTCTACAGGCTACGGCCTACAGTCTACAGCCCACAGTCTACAGGCTACGGCCCACAGGCTACGGCCTACAGTCTACAGCCCACAGTCTACAGTCTACGGCCCACAGGCTACGGCCCACAGGCTACGGCCTACAGTCTACAGCCCACAGTCTACAGGCTACGGCCTACAGTCTACAGCCCACAGTCTACAGGCTACGGCCCACAGGCTACGGCCTACAGTCTACAGCCCACAGTCTACAGGCTACGGCCTACAGCCCACAGGCTACGGCCCACAGGCTACGGCCTACAGTCCACAGTCTGACTGAGGCTGTGTCAATCTGCTTTGTGTGTGTCTGTGTGTGCTTGGGGGGGGGGGGGGGGTATGCTGTGTCGTCCTGCTCTGTGTGTGTGTGTGTGTGGGTGGTTGGGGGATTTTGGCCATGCTGTGAAGCTGTACTATACATCTACCCAGCCTTTTATCTTGGAGTCAAACTTTACTTTATTTCGTAAAAGGAGATGTGTAGAGAGTTGAAGAGCGTGACAGGGAAACTGTGTGTAGCCTCTTACATGCTGTGAGTGTGTGTGTCTGTATCCTCTCACACATTGTTAATGTACTCTGCCTCTCTCAGCACAGTGGGTTTACCCCTCTCTCTCTCTCTCTCTCTCACACACACACACACACACACACACACACACACACACACACACACACACACACACACACACACACACACACACACACACACACACACCTCCCCCTCCCACCACACACACACACAATACCAACTGTTCTCAGCCTAGTCTGACCTTCCTTAGTAATGCTTGGCTAGCTGGCCAGTCAGTCAGTTGTGTGTGTGCGTGTCAGTTAGTCAGCATGCTGTATACCACTTCGCTAGCTACCACTGAGACCCAGCCCTGCGTGTCCATCGGTCTGCTAACCTTAACGTTCTGCTGGATTTGTCAGGCCCTGCCTGCCGCTGGAGACGCCACTGCTTCAAACATGGACGCGCTAGTTCAATATTCATCTGGAGAGGGATTTCTTTCTGGTTGCAATTTTTTCAGAATAATTTTTGTTTGGTCCCCCGAGGAGGGGCTGTGGATGGTCTGGCTAGAGGAAAGCGAGCGAAGTGCACCGTGTTAATTCATGCATTTTATCAGCGCTGGGAAGTGTTCATGTGTTTCTGAACACAGATACAGGATGTGTGTGTTCTATTTCTGAACGCAGATACAGGATGTGTGTGTTCTATTTCTGAACGTAGATAGAGGTCCTTTGAGGCCAGCTGAATGTAGATAGAGGTCCTTTGATGCCAGCTGAATGTAGATAGAGAGGTCCTTTGATGCCAGCTGAATGTAGATAGAGGTCCTATGAGGCCAGCTGAATGTATATAGAGAGGTCCTTTGAGGCCAGCTGAATGTAGATAGAGGTCCTTTGAGGCCAGCTGAATGTAGATAGAGGTCCTTTGAGGTAGAAGCCCCTCAGTGATATGAATGGGCAGGGGTAGAGGCCCCTCAGTGATACGAATGGGCAGGGGTAGAGGCCCCTCAGCGATACGAATGGGCAGGGATAGAGGCCCCTCAGTGATACGAATGGGCAGGGGTAGAGGCCCCTCAGTGATACGAATGGGCAGGGGTAGAGGCCCCTCAGTGATACGAATGGTCAGGGGTAGAGGCCCCTCAGTGATATGAATGGGCAGGGGTAGAGGCCCCTTAGTGATATGAATGGGCAGGGGAAGAGGCCCCTCAGTGATATGAATGGGTAGAGGCCCCTCAGTGATACGAATGGGTAGAGGCCCCTCAGTGATATGAATGGGCAGGGGTAGAGGCCCCTCAGTGATACGAATGGGTAGAGGCCCCTCAGTGATATGAATGGGCAGGGGTAGAGGCCCCTCAGTGATACGAATGGGCAGGGGAAGAGGCCCCTCAGTGATATGAATGGGCAGAGGCCCCTCAGTGATATGAATGGGCAGGGGAAGAGGCCCCTCAGTGATATGAATGGGCAGAGGCCCCTCAGTGATATGAATGGGCAGAGGCCCCTCAGTGATATGAATGGGCAGAGGCCCCTCAGTGATATGAATGGGCAGAGGCCCCTCAGTGATATGAATGGGCAGAGGCCCCTCAGTGATATGAATGGGTAGAGGCCCCTCAGTGATACGAATGGGCAGGGGTAGAGGCCCCTTAGTGATATGAATGGGCAGGGGTAGAGGCCCCTCAGTGATATGAATGGGCAGGGGTAGAAGCCCCTCAATGATACGAATGGGCAGGGGTAGAGGCCACTCAGTGATACGAATGGGCAGGGATAGAGGCCCCTCAGTGATACGAATGGGCAGGGGTAGAGGCCCCTTAGTGATATGAATGGGCAGGGGTAGAGGCCCCTCAGTGATATGAATGGGCAGGGGTAGAAGCCCCTCAGTGATACGAATGGGCAGGGGTAGAGGCCACTCAGTGATACGAATGGGCAGGGGTAGAGGCCACTCAGTGATACGAATGGGTAGAGGCCACTCAGTGATACGAATGGGCAGGGGTAGAGGCCACTCAGTGATACGAATGGGTAGAGGCCCCTCAGTGATACGAATGGGCAGGGGTAGAGGCCCCTTAGTGATATGAATGGGCAGGGGTAGAGGCCCCTCAGTGATATGAATGGGCAGGGGTAGAAGCCCCTCAGTGATACGAATGGGTAGAGGCCCCTCAGTGATATGAATGGGCAGGGGAAGAGGCCCCTCAGTGATATGAATGGGCAGGGGTAGAGGCCCCTCAGTGATACGAATGGGCAGGGGTAGAAGCCCCTCAGTGATATGAATGGGCAGGGGTAGAGGCCCCTCAGTGATATGAATGGGCAGAGGCCCCTCAGTGATATGAATGGGCAGGGGAAGAGGCCCCTCAGTGATATGAATGGGCAGAGGCCCCTCAGTGATATGAATGGGCAGAGGCCCCTCAGTGATATGAATGGGCAGAGGCCCCTCAGTGATACGAATGGGTAGAGGCCCCTCAGTGATATGAATGGGCAGGGGTAGAGGCCCCTCAGTGATACGAATGGGTAGAGGCCCCTCAGTGATATGAATGGGCAGGGGTAGAGGCCCCTCAGTGATATGAATGGGCAGGGGAAGAGGCCCCTCAGTGATATGAATGGGCAGGGGTAGAGGCCCCTCAGTGATATGAATGGGCAGGGGTAGAGGCCCCTCAGTGATATGAATGGGCAGGGGTAGAAGCCCCTCAGTGATACGAATGGGCAGGGGTAGAGGCCACTCAGTGATACGAATGGGCAGGGGTAGAGGCCCCTCAGTGATATGAATGGGTAGAGGCCCCTCAGTGATACGAATGGGCAGGGGTAGAGGCCCCTTAGTGATATGAATGGGCAGGGGTAGAGGCCCCTCAGTGATATGAATGGGCAGGGGTAGAAGCCCCTCAGTGATACGAATGGGCAGGGGTAGAGGCCACTCAGTGATACGAATGGGCAGGGATAGAGGCCCCTCAGTGATACGAATGGGCAGGGGTAGAGGCCCCTTAGTGATATGAATGGGCAGGGGTAGAGGCCCCTCAGTGATATGAATGGGCAGGGGTAGAAGCCCCTCAGTGATACGAATGGGCAGGGGTAGAGGCCACTCAGTGATACGAATGGGCAGGGGTAGAGGCCCCTCTGATACGAATGGGCAGGGATAGAGGCCCCTCAGTGATACGAATGGGCAGGGATAGAGGCCCCTCAGTGATACGAATGGGTAGAGGCCCCTCAGTGATATGAATGGGCAGGGGTAGAGGCCCCTTAGTGATATGAATGGGCAGGGGTAGAAGCCCCTCAGTGATACGAATGGGCAGGGGTAGAGGCCCCTCAGTGATACGAATGGGCAGGGGTAGAGGCCCCTTAGTGATATGAATGGGCAGGGGTAGAGGCCCCTCAGTGATATGAATGGGCAGGGGTAGAGGCCCCTCAGTGATATGAATGGGCAGGGGTAGAGGCCCCTCAGTGATACGAATGGGCAGGGGTAGAGGCCCCTTAGTGATATGAATGGGCAGGGGTAGAGGCCCCTCAGTGATATGAATGGGCAGGGGTAGAGGCCCCTCAGTGATATGAATGGGCAGAGGTAGAGGCCCCTCAGTGATATGAATGGGCAGGGGTAGAGGCCCCTCAGTGATATGAATGGGCAGGGGTAGAGGCCCCTCAGTGATACGAATGGGCAGGGGTAGAAGCCCCTCAGTGATATGAATGGGCAGGGGTAGAGGCCCCTCAGTGATATGAATGGGCAGAGGCCCCTCAGTGATATGAATGGGCAGGGGAAGAGGCCCCTCAGTGATATGAATGGGCAGAGGCCCCTCAGTGATATGAATGGGCAGAGGCCCCTCAGTGATATGAATGGGCAGAGGCCCCTCAGTGATATGAATGGGCAGAGGCCCCTCAGTGATATGAATGGGCAGAGGCCCCTCAGTGATATGAATGGGTAGAGGCCCCTCAGTGATATGAATGGGTAGAGGCCCCTCAGTGATATGAATGGGCAGGGGTAGAAGCCCCTCAGTGATATGAATGGGTAGAGGTAGAGGCCCCTCAGTGATATGAATGGGCAGAGGCCCCTCAGTGATATGAATGGGCAGAGGCCCCTCAGTGATATGAATGGGCAGAGGCCCCTCAGTGATACGTGTGTACATCTGTCTGTGTGTGTTCTGTTGTAGAGTGCTATGTGTGTTCTTCCAAAACATCTCTCCAGTCCCCTGGCTCCTCAGGCTGGGCCTCCTGCATTGTTGGAGAACATCTCTCCAGTCCCCTGGCTCCTCAGGCTGGGCCTCCTGCACTGCTGGAGAACATCTCTCCAGTCCCCTGGTTCCTCAGGCTGGGCCTCCTGCATTGTTGGAGAACATCTCTCCAGTCCCCTGGCTCCTCAGGCTGGGCCTCCTGCACTGCTGGAGAACTTCTCTCCAGTCCCCTGGTTCCTCAGGCTGGGCCTCCTGCATTGCTGGAGAACATCTCTCCAGTCCCCTGGTTCCTCAGGCTGGGCCTCCTGCACTGCTGGAGAACATCTCTCCAGTCCCCTGGTTCCTCAGGCTGGGCCTCCTGCATTGTTGGAGAACATCTCTCCAGTCCCCTGGCTCCTCAGGCTGGGCCTCCTGCACTGCTGGAGAACATCTCTCCAGTCCCCTGGTTCCTCAGGCTGGGCCTCCTGCATTGCTGGAGAACATCTCTCCAGTCCCCTGGTTCCTCAGGCTGGGCCTCCTGCATTGTTGGAGAACATCTCTCCAGTCCCCTGGCTCCTCAGGCTGGGCCTCCTGCACTGCTGGAGAACATCTCTCCAGTCCCCTGGCTCCTCAGGCTGGGCCTCCTGCATTGCTGGAGAACATCTCTCCAGTCCCCTGGTTCCTCAGGCTGGGCCTCCTGCATTGTTGGAGAACATCTCTCCAGTCCCCTGGCTCCTCGGGCTGGCCCTCCTGCACTGCTGGAGAACATCTCTCCAGTCCCCTGGCTCCTCCAGCTGGGCCACCTGTATTTCTGGAGAACATCTCTCCAGTCCCCTGGATCTTCCAGCTGGGCCTCCTGCATTGCTGGAGAACATCTCTCCAGTCCCCTGGTTCCTCAGGATGGGCCTCCTGCATTTCTGGAGAACATCTCTCCAGTCCCCTGGCTCCTCAGGCTGGGCCTCCTGCATTGCTGGAGAACATCTCTCCAGTCCCCTGGCTCCTCAGGCTGGGCCTCCTGCATTTCTGGAGAACATCTCTCCAGTTCCCTGGCTCCTCAGGCTAGGCCTCCTGCATTGCTGGAGAACATCTCTCCAGTCCCCTGGCTCCTCCAGCTGGGCCTCCTGCACTGCTGTGTACACAGTCTGTGTGTGCACGCTCCATCGCCAGTCTGACTGATTGATATGACTAATGTGGGTGGCTGCAGAAAGCTGTTAGCACCAACAGGCTGTGTGTATCTGTGTGTTAGCACCAACCAACAGGCTGTGTGTATCTGTGTGTTAGCACCAACCAACAGGCTGTGTGTATCTGTGTGTTAGCACCAACAGGCTGTGTGTATCTGTGTGTTAGCACCAACAGGCTGTGTGTATCTGTGTGTTAGCACCAACCAACAGGCTGTGTGTATATGTGTGTTAGCACCAACAGGCTGTGTGTATCTGTGTGTTAGCACCAACCAACAGGCTGTGTGTATCTGTGTGTTAGCACCAACCAACAGGCTGTGTGTATCTGTGTGTTAGCACCAACCAACAGGCTGTGTGTATCTGTGTGTTAGCACCAACCAACAGGCTGTGTGTATCTGTGTGTTAGCACCAACCAACAGGCTGTGTGTATCTGTGTGTTAGCACCAACAAGCTGTGTGTATCTGTGTGTTAGCACCAACAAGCTGTGTGTATCTGTGTGTTAGCACCAACAGGCTGTGTGTATCTGTGTGTTAGCACCAACAAGCTGTGTGTATCTGTGTGTTAGCACCAACAAGCTGTGTGTATCTGTGTGTTAGCACCAACAAGCTGTGTGTATCTGTGTGTTAGCAACAACAGGCTGTGTGTATCTGTGTGTTAGCACCAACAGGCTGTGTGTAGCTGTGTGTTAGCACCAACCAACAGGCTGTGTGTATCTGTGTGTTAGCACCAACCAACAGGCTGTGTGTATCTGTGTGTTAGCACCAACAGGCTGTGTGTATCTGTGTGTTAGCACCAACCAACAGGCTGTGTGTATCTGTGTGTTAGCACCAACAAGCTGTGTGTATCTGTGTGTTAGCACCAACCAACAGGCTGTGTGTATCTGTGTGTTAGCACCAACCAACAGGCTGTGTGTATCTGTGTGTTAGCACCATCCAACAGGCTGTGAAAAATGAAGCTTTCCTAATGCAGCAGATAAGGTAGCAGTCTAAGTTGGTGATTGGATCTGATTAGAAACCCGTCACTCCTAATGGATCATTTTACAAAAGCCCTCACATTTAACAGACAACCTTCCCTGCAGCTACAACAGATTGATATGTAATGGAAACAATTAAGAGCTGAAGGAGGATTGGAGAGGGGAGGAGGATTGGAGAGGGGAGGAGGAGAGGGGAGGAAGAGAGGAGGAGAGGGGAGGAGAAGAGGAAGAGGGGAGGAGGAGAGGAGGAAAGGAGAGGAGGAAAGGAGAGGAGGATAGGGGAGGAGGAGAGGAAGAGAGGGGAGGAGGAGAGGAGAGGAAGAGAGGGGAGGAGGATAGGGGAGGAAGAGGGGAGGAAGAGAGTGCAGGAGGAGAGGAGGATAGGGGAGAAGGAGAGGAGGATAGGGGAGGAGGAGAGGAAGAGAGGGGAGGAGGAGAGGAGGATAGGGGAGAAGGAGAGGAGGAGAGGAAGAGAGGGGAGGAGGATAGGGGAGGAGGAGAGGAAAGGGGAGGAGAGAGGAGGAGGAGAGGAGAAGAAGGGATGAAAGGGGTAGACGAGAGGAAATTAAAGGAAGAGAGGAGGAGAGGGGATGAGGAGAAAAGAGGAGGAGAGGGAGAGAGGAGAGAAGGATGGGGGAAGAAAACAGAGGGGCGAGCAAGGACACTAAGGACAAGGAAGAAAGAGAGAGGGAGAGAGAGCTCTCAAATTAGAGAGAGCGGAGGAGGGAAGAGAGGAGGAGAGCGAGAGAGACGAGAAGAGGAGCTGAGATGGAGTAGCCCTGCTCTCCAGCCTGCCGTTACCCAATAAAATGTCCTGAGTGGTGTATCTACTACGACTGTCCTGATTGGTGTATCTACTACGACTGTCCTGATTGGTCTATCTGCTTTGACTGTCCTGATTGGTGTATCTATTATGACTGTCCTGATTGGTCAATCTGCTTTGACTATCCTGATTGGTGCATCTATTATTCCATTCACAGAAAGAATATACTTAATCTCTCCTTCATTCCTTCATTATTAGCTGGTTTATGTAACATAGTAACTTCATTCCTTCATTATTAGCTGGTTTATGTAAAGGAGGTGAGTGTTGTTCTCTCCGCATGTGTCCCAAATTGCAACCTATTCCTGATATAGTGAAGCCCTTTTGACGAGGGTCCATAGGGGCTACTTGGGACACAATCCGTCTCTCAGTGGTCCTGGTACCTTTCCCTCCATGGCAAATAGACCAGTAATATTAACCATTAAGGTAGCTAACAGTAATATTACCATTAAGGTAGCTAACAGTAATATTACCATTAAGGTAGCTAACAGTAATATTAACCATTAAGGTAGCTAACAGTAATATTAACCATTAAGGTAGCTAACAGTAATATTAACCATTAAGGTAGCTAACAGTAATATTAACCATTAAGGTAGCTAACAGTAATATTACCATTAAGGTAGCTAACAGTAATATTACCATTAAGGTAGCTAACAGTAATATTACCATTAAGGTAGCTAACAGTAATATTACCATTAAGGTAGCTAACAGTAATATTACCATTAAGGTAGCTAACAGTAATATTACCATTAAGGTAGCTAACAGTACTATTACCATTAAGGTAGCTAACAGTAATATTACCATTAAGGTAGCTAACAGTAATATTACCATTAAGGTAGCTAACAGTAATATTACCAGTAAAGTAGCTAACAGTAATATTACCATTAAGGTAGCTAACAGTAATATTACCATTAAGGTAGCTAACGGTAATATTACCATTAAGGTAGCTAACGGTAATATTACCATTAAGGTAGCTAACAGTAATATTACCAGTAAAGTAGCTAACAGTAATATTACCATTAAGGTAGCTAACAGTAATATTACCATTAAGGTAGCTAACAGTAATATTAACCATTAAGGTAGCTAACAGTAATATTAACCATTAAGGTAGCTAACAGTAATATTACCATTAAGGTAGCTAACAGTAATATTACCAGTAAAGTAGCTAACAGTAATATTACCATTAAGGTAGCTAACAGTAATATTACCATTAAGGTAGCTAACGGTAATATTACCATTAAGGTAGCTAACGGTAATATTACCATTAAGGTAGCTAACAGTAATATTACCAGTAAAGTAGCTAACAGTAATATTACCATTAAGGTAGCTAACAGTAATATTACCATTAAGATAGCTAACAGTAATATTACCATTAAGGTAGCTAACAGTAATATTACCATTAAGGTAGCTAACGGTAATATTACCATTAAGGTAGCTAACGGTAATATTACCATTAAGGTAGCTAACAGTAATATTACCAGTAACGTAGCTAACAGTAATATTACCATTAAGGTAGCTAACAGTAATATTACCATTAAGGTAGCTAACAGTAATATTACCATTAAGGTAGCTAACAGTAATATTACCATTAAGGTAGCTAACAGTAATATTACCAGTAAAGTAGCTAACAGTAATATTACCATTAAGGTAGCTAACAGTAATATTACCATTAAGGTAGCTAACAGTAATATTAAACATTAAGGTAGCTAACAGTAATATTAACCATTAAGGTAGCTAACAGTAATATTACCATTAAGGTAGCTAACAGTAATATTACCATTAAGGTAGCTAACAGTAATATTACCATTAAGGTAGCTAACAGTAATAGTAGCTAATCATTAAAGTAGCTAAGGGTAATAGTAGCTAATCATTAAATTAACTAACAGGTCCACAGACGATGCAATCGACATCACACTGCACACTGCACTATCCCATCTGGACAAGAGGAATGCCTATGTAAGAATGCTGTTCATTGACTACAGCTCAGTATTCAACACCATAGTGCCCTCCAAACTCATCATCAAGCTGGAGTCCCTGGGTCTCAACCCCGCCCTGTGCAATTGGGTCCTGGACTTTGACGGGCCGCCCCCAGGTGGTGAATGCAGGAAACAACATCTCCACCCCGCTGATCCTCAACACTGGGGCCCCACAAGGGTGCATGCTCAGCCCCCTCCTGTACTCCCTGTTCACCCATGACTGCGTGGCCATGCACGCCTCCAACTCAATCATCAAGTTTTCAGACGACACTACAGTGGTAGGCTTGATTACCAACAACGACGAGACAGCCTACAGGGAGGAGGTGAGGGCCCTCGAAGTGTGGTGTCAGGAAAATAACCTCACACTCAACAAAACAAAGGAGATGATCGTGGACTTCAGGAAACAGCAGAGGGAGCACCCCCCTATCCACATCGACAGTAGTGGAGAAGGTGGAAAGTTTTAAGTTCCTCGGCGTACACATCAGGGACAAACTGAATTGGTCCACCCACACAGACAGCGTGGTGAAGAAGGCACAGCAGCACCTCTTCAACCTCAGGAGGCTGATGAAATTTGGCTTGTCACCAAAAACACTCACACACTTTTACAGATGCACAATCGAGAGCATCCTGTCGGGCTGTATCACCGCCTGGTACGGCAACTGCTCCGCCCACAACCGTAAGGCTCTCCAGAGGGTAGTGAGGTCTGCACAACGCATTACCGGGGGCAAACTACATGCCCTCCATGACACCTACAACACCTGATGTCACAGGAAGGCCAAAAAGATCATCAAGGACAACAACCACCCGAGCCACTGCCTGTTCACCCCGCTATCATCCAGAAGGCGAGGTCAGTACAGGTGCATCAAAACTGGGACCAAGAGACTGAAAAACAGCTTCAATCTCAAGGCCATCAGACTGCTAAAAAACAATCACTAACTCAGAGAGGTTGCTGCCAACATTGAGACCAAATCACTGGCCACTTTAACAAATGTATCACTAGTCACTTTAAATAATGCCACTTTAATAATGTTTACATACCCTACATTACTCATCTCATATGTATATACTGTACTCTATACCATCTACTGCATCTTGCCTATGCCGTTCTATACCATCACTCATTCATATATTTATATGTACATATTCCCATTCACCCCTTTACATTTGTGTGCATTAGGTAGTTGTTGGGAAATTGTTAGATTACTTGTTAGATATTACTGCATATTACTGTCGGAACTAGAAGCACAAGCGTTTCGCTACACTCACATTAACATCTGCTAACCAATGTGTATGTGACCAATAACATTTTATTTTATTTTAGATTAACTATTAAAGTAGCGAACAGTAATGTGGGCTAATGACCATCTGCCTGTGAAGGTGGAGAATGATTTGCTTACTGAATCATGTGTGTGTTTGTTTGTATGCGTGCATACGTGTGTATCTGCCCACAAACACTCCCTCTGTTTCACCTCTCACCCCCTGTTCACCTCGCACTTGGCCTCACTAACTGCAGCGTTCAGTCTCATCCAGGGTGATTCTATCAGCTAATTGCCCTCCCCGGGTCTGCCTGCCTGTGTGGAGGGAACCGGAGGTGGCAGAGTTAGACAACGCTCTCCCCCTGTCTCTTCTCTCCCCCGCGCTCCTTCTGCAAGGATGATTACACTGAGGTGAGAGAACAGAGCACAATTTTACAGGCGCTAGTAAAGCCCGAGGCAGAGAGATAGAGAGCGATAGAGAGAAGCAGTGCGAGTGAGATGCAGTGAAAGAGAAAGACAGAGCGACAGAGAGAAGCAATGGGAGAGAGAGAGAGAAGCAGTGGGAGAGAGAGAGACAGAGAGAGAGAGACAGATAGGAGAGAGAGAGAGACAGAGAGAGGAGAGAGAGACAGAGACAGAGAGAGACAGAGAGAGACAGAGAGAGACAGAGAGAGAGACAGAGACAGAGAGAGAGAGAAAGAAAGAAAGAGGGAGAGAGCGAGAGATAGACAGAGCAGCAGTGAGAGACCGAGCAAGAGAATTTGCGTGGGAAGAAAGTTCATTAATCTGCAGAAGAGTGAGAGAGAACACAGAAAAGGAAGGAGGTAGGTATTTTGCAGTATCTGGGGGATGGAGTGTGATACTTACGTTTCCTCTTCTCCATCCTCTTCTCCCTGTTGGAGGTCTACAGTAATTATCTGGCTGAGCTGAAGTCTGTCTGTGAATTAGTGTTCCACAGGAGGGATTCTGACACACAGATCAATTGAGGAACCAATGGGTCAGGGAGGATTTTAAAAACACTCTGTGCCCTCTCCTCCTGAGTGGTACTATAATGCTGGTCCCCCTCCCCCTCCTCCTATAGCCATGTGACCTCCCCCTCCTCCTCCTATAGCTCTGTGACCTCTCCTCCTCCTATAGCCCTGTGACCTCTCCTCCTGAACAGTACTATTATGCTGGTTCCTCCTCCTCCTATAGCCATGTGACCTCTCCTCCTCCTCCTATAGCCCTGTGACTTCTCCCCCTGAACAGTACTATTATGCTGGTTCCTCCTCCTCCTATAGCCATGTGACCTCTCCTCCTCCTCCTATAGCCCTGTGACCTCTCCTCCTCCTCCTATAGCCCTGTGACCTCTCCTCCTCCTCCTATAGCCATGTGACCTCTCCTCCTCCTATAGCTCTGTGACCTCTCCTCCTCCTATAGCCCTGTGACCTCTCCTCCTCCTATAGCCCTGTGACCTCTCCTCCTCCTATAGCCCTGTGACCTCTCCTCCTCCTCCTATAGCCCTGTGACCTCTCCTCCTCCCCCTATAGCCCTGTGACCTCTCCTCCTCCCCCTATAGCCCTGTGACCTCTCCTCCTCCCCCTATAGCCATGTGACCTCTCCTCCTCCTCCTATAGCTCTGTGACCTCTCCTCCTCCTCCTATAGCCCTGTGACCTCTCCTCCTCCCCCTATAGCCATGTGACCTCTCCTCCTCCTCCTATAGCTCTGTGACCTCTCCTCCTCCTCCTATAGCCCTGTGACCTCTCCTCCTCCTCCTATAGCCCTGTGACCTCTCCTCCTCCTCCTATAGCCCTGTGACCTCTCCTCCTCCTCCTATAGCCCTGTGACCTCTCCTCCTCCCCCTATAGCCCTGTGACCTCTCCTCCTCCCCCTATAGCCATGTGACCTCTCCTCCTCCTCCTATAGCTCTGTGACCTCTCCTCCTCCTCCTATAGCCCTGTGACCTCTCCTCCTCCCCCTATAGCCCTGTGACCTCTCCTCCTCCCCCTATAGCCATGTGACCTCTCCTCTTCCTCCTATAGCCCTGTGACCTCTCCTCCTCCTCCTATAGCCCTGTGACCTCTCCTCCTCCCCCTATAGCCATGTGACCTCTCCTCCTCCTCCTATAGCTCTGTGACCTCTCCTCCTCCTCCTCCTATAGCCCTGTGATCTCTCCTCCTCCTCCTATAGCCCTGTGACCTCTCCTCCTCCTCCTATAGCCCTGTGACCTCTCCTCCTCCCCCTATAGCCCTGTGACCTCTCCTCCTCCTCCTATAGCCCTGTGACCTCTCCTCCTCCTCCTATAGCCCTGTGACCTCTCCTCCTTCTCCTCCTATAGCCCTGTGACCTCTCCTCCTCCTCCTATAGCCCTGTGACCTCTCCTCCTCCTATAGCCCTGTGACCTCTCCTCCTCCTCCTATAGCCCTGTGACCTCTCCTCCTCCTCCTATAGCCCTGTGACCTCTCCTCCTCCTCCTCCTATAGCCCTGTGACCTCTCCTCCTCCTCCTATAGCCCTGTGACCTCTCCTCCTCCTCCTATAGCCCTGTGACCTCTCCTCCTCCTCCTATAGCTCTGTGACCTCTCCTCCTCCTCCTATAGCCCTGTGACCTCTCCTCCTCTAGCTCTGTGACCTCTCCTCCTCCTCCTATAGCTCTGTGACCTCTCCTCCTCCTATAGCCCTGTGACCTCTCCTCCTCCTCCTATAGCCCTGTGACCTCTCCTCCTCCTCCTATAGCTCTGTGACCTCTCCTCCTCCTATAGCCCTGTGACCTCTCCTCCTCCTCCTATAGCCCTGTGACCTCTCCTCCTCCTCCTATAGCCCTGTGACCTCTCCTCCTCCCCCTATAGCCCTGTGACCTCTCCTCCTCCTATAGCCCTGTGACCTCTCCTCCTGAACAGTACTATTATGTTGGTTCCTCCTCCTTCTCCTCTAGCCCTGTGACCTCTCCTCCTGAACAGTACCATTATGTTGGTTCTGCCCCTCCTCCTGAACAGTACTATTATGTTGGTTCTGCCCCTCCTGAACAGTACTATTATGTTGGTTCTGCCCCTCCTCCTGAACAGTACTATTATGTTGGTTCTGCCCCTCCTCCTGAACAGTACTATTATGTTGGTTCTGCCCCTCCTCCTGAACAGTACTATTATGTTGGTTCTGCCCCTCCTCCTGAACAGTACTATTATGTTGGTTCCTCCTCCTTCTCCTCTAGCCCTGTGACCTCTCCTCCTGAACAGTACCATTATGTTGGTTCTGCCTAATTAAAGAGGGACATGTCCAGGTTGTCTCCTGACACACGGCCTGTAGAGGAAGATGTGTGAGCCGCTCATTACCATTGATTAAGTGGCCAGTCAGAACACAGAGGCAGGGTGGAGAGAGAGAGAGAGAGAGAGAGAGAGAGAGAGAGAGAGAGAGAGAGAGAGAGAGAGAGAGAGACAGAGAGAGACAGAGAGAGAGAGAGGAGAGGGGTAAGCTGGACAGGTAGGGAGGAAGGAAAGTGGAAGGTAGGCTGGGAGGATGCTGAAGGAGGGAGGATGGGAGGGAAGCAGGTTGGGGAGGCAGCATGGGTAGGGTGGGAGGTGCATCAGGGTGAGATGGTGGCAGTAGACTCAATCACTCCTGGCTCCGCTTGCTTACACTGAGTCTGCTTGCTAAAAGACACCCTAATCCCTTTACAGTGCCCTACTTTTAACAAAAAACACTGGTCAAAAATATTGCAATTTAATAGGAATAGGGTGCCATTCTGCCTCTTCTCTCTAGGGTTCTCCTAGTACCTCTACTCTCCTGTTTACTCTCTAGGGTTCTCCTAATACCTCTCTACTCTCCTGTTTACTCTCTAGGGTTCTCCTAGTACCTCTACTCTCCTGTTTACTCTCTAGGGTTCTCCTAGTACCTCTACTCTCCTGTTTACTCTCTAGGGTTCTCCTAGTACCTCTCTACTCTCCTGTTTACTCTCTAGGGTTCTCCTAGTACCTCTACTCTCCTGTTTACTCTCTAGGGTTCTCCTAATACCTCTCTACTCTCCTGTTTACTCTCTAGGGTTCTCCTAGTTCCTCTCTACTCTCCTGTTTACTCTCTAGGGTTCTCCTAGTACCTCTCTACTCTCCTGTTTACTCTCTAGGGTTCTCCTAGTACCTCTCTACTCTCCTGTTTACTCTCTAGGGTTCTCCTAGTACCTCTCTACTCTCCTGTTTACTCTCTAGGGTTCTCCTAGTATCTCTACTCTCCTGTTTACTCTCTAGGGTTCTCCTAGTACCTCTCTACTCTCCTGTTTACTCTCTAGGGTTCTCCTAGTACCTCTACTCTCCTGTTTACTCTCTAGGGTTCTCCTAGTACCGCTCTACTTTAGTGAAGGCAGATAACGCAAACAAACCACTTGAAAATCGCACTCATTAAAAACAACCTCTCGCTAGATTGCTACTGTTTTGTGTCCGGTGGGGGGTGATGGCGCTAGGGCAACAACCGGAAAAGGCAGTGGCGTCACCGGATAAGGCAGTGGCGTCACCGGATAAGGCAGTGACGTCACAGGATAAGGCAGTGACGTCACCGGATAAGGCAGTGACGTGCTTCCCTGTTCCATGAAGATCATTACATGGAAATAACCAGCTTTTGCAAGTCCATTGCCATTCAGGGCTTCGACCATTTTAAAGTAGTCCACTGGGGTGGGGGATTCCTATGGGTTGGGATCGATCAGTCAATGAGCGGAGCATTGTCTTGTGCTTCAAACTGATTTGTCAAGTTGTAAATGGATTTAAGCTATATGACAGCCATAGAAAGAAACAATGTGTTTTAAGACTCCATCGCAGCCATCAATATTACCAATAGAAGAACTACTTTAAAATGGAGATTTTATTTGGATCTCTTTTAGTCCCCATTTGAACTAATCTTCCAAGAGTCCTTAAAACATTAAAATACAATTTATAATACGAACACATTTCCACATATAACACACTATTACAAACATACACAATATACTAACATAATGACCAAATAAATACTCAAATCTAAAAAAAATATTGATTCTTCATCTACTATAGTCCCACAACATTTCTACGTATTATATTTAAATCGTTTTAAAATAATGTTTAAATGTATATATTAGAGATAGACTCACTGGCGCTGCCCATGCTTTCACAGGTGCCATAATGGCACAGATACAACGTTGCGATCTCTATACATCTTCATGGAATTAGCAGATGGTCTCATTTAGCCGACACTCTTATCCAGAACGACTAACAGGAGAAATAAGGGTTAAGTGCCTTGCTCAAGGGCGCATCTGCAGATTTTTCACTTAGTCGGCTCGAGGATTCAAACCAGCTACCTTTCGGTTACTGGCCCAACGCTCTTAACCGCTAAGAAGAGTTTGAAGAACAGTTCAACACTTTTCGCAAACTTCCAGTGGCAAGTCATCTCCCACAGAGATGGGTATAACAGTCTCCTCCCATGCTTTACAGTAGTCGTAGGGAAAAGTCTAGTTTTAACCGGGATAGCGTTCTGTACATCCACGACATACATCACTCTGCCTCTCAGGGCGTGTCTTGAACCTTTTCTATTTGAAGACATTAAGTGTACATTGTGTTAGATGATGGCTAAGTCATTACGCTGGCTAGCTAAAGTGGCAAGAAAACGTATGTGAACCCTTTGGAATTACCTGGACTTCTGCATAAATTAAATCTTACATAGGGAAAACCCCGTAGAAGCCTTAAGACACGGATCAGTGAGCACCGCAGCAATATACGGACAGGTGAGACAAAAACATCCGGTTGCTGCTCATTTTGTACAAGCTGGACATCCTATTAGTTCTCTGAGATACATTGGAATAGAAATGGTCAAGATGTCATGCAGGGGGGGGGGGGGGGGGGGGACATTGAGAGGAAACGTCTTCAAAGGGAATCACAGTACCGACACATGGTCTCCTCTTGGCCTTAACCAGGAGTTGGACGTGAAACCATTTTTTTATATTTTCAATATGTCCAAAAAAAAAATGTTTTAAATCCTAATTGAATATTGTATGTATATTACTGTCACATTCCCTGTGTAGGATCATATATTTTGATACATTGAATGTTAATATTGTGAAACTACGTTATAAATTATTATTTTTTACCTCCTGTTTCAGGAAGTGATGTCACGGAGTACTGCTCCTATATATCGGACCTTCCACCCCCCCCACCTGGTATATGGATCCCTGATGAAGACCTACAGGGTTGAAACGTTGTTAATAAATATCACCTGGGAACACGGGGCGGCAATGTGCTGCGTTTTCCTGTCTGTGTTCCAGGAGTTTTGTCTACAACTCCATCACCTGGACGTGTTCATGTTCTTCTGCATTGATTGGTCGATCTGATCTTCATCCAGGTCACAACAACAGACAAACACAGTCTGCTTAAAAACTAATAACACACAAACAATTATACGTTTTTATGTCTTTATTGAACACACCGGGTAAACATTCACAGAGCAGGGTGGGGAAAAGTATGTGAACCCTTGGATTTAATAACGGGTTGACCCTCTTTTGGCAGCAATAACCTCAAACAAACGTTTTCTGTAGTTGCGGTTCAGACCTGCACAACGGTCAGGAGGAATTTTGGACCATTACTCTACACAAAACTATATCAGTTCAGCAATATTCTTGGGATGTCTGGTGTTAACTGCTCACGAGGTCATACCACAGCTTCTCAATCGGGTTGAGGTCAGTACTCTGACTGGGCCACTCCGGAAGGTGTATTTTCTTCTGTTGAAGCCATTCTGTTGTTGATTTACTTCTGTGTTTTGGGTCGTTGTCCTGCTGCACTACCCAACTTCTGTTGAGCTTCAATTTGGCGGACAGATAGCCTTACATTCTCCTGCAAAATGTCTTGATAAACTTGGGAATTCATTTTTTCCGTCGATGATAGCAAGCTTTTCCAGGCCCTGAGGCAGCAAAGCAGCCCCAAACCATGATGCTCCCTCCACCATACTTTACAGTTGAGATGAGGTTTTGATGTTGGTGTGCTGTGCCTTTTTTTCTCCACACATAGTGTTGTGTGTTCCTTCCAAACAACTCAACTGTAGTTTCATCTGTCCACAGAATATTTTGCCAGTAGCGCTGTGGAACATCCAGCTGCTCTTTTGCGAACTTCAGACGTGCAGAATTATTTTTTTTTGGACAGCAGTGGCTTCTTCTGTGGTGTCTTCCCATGAACACCATTCTTGTTTAGTGTTTTAAGTATTGTAGACTCGTCAACAGAGATGTTAGCATGTTCCTGAGATTAGAGCGGTAGAGAAGTCTTTGGCTGACAGTCTAACATTCTTCTTAACCTTATTGAGCATTCTGAGCTGTGCTCTTTGCAGTCATCTTTGCAGGATGGACACTCCCAGGGAGAGTAGCAACAGTGCTGAACTTTCTCCATTTATAGACAATTTTTCTTACCGTGGACTGATGAACATCAAGGCTTTTAGAGTTACTTTTGTAACCCTTTCCAGCTTTATGCAAGTCAGCAATTCTTATATCTTGGGTATTCTGAGATCTCTTTTGTTCAAGGCATGGTTCACATCAGGCAATGCATCTTGTGAATAACAAACTCACATTTTGTGAGTGTTTTTTATAGGGCAAGGCAGCTCTAACCAACATCTCCAATCTGATCTCAATGATTGTACTCCAGGTTAGCGGACTCCTGCCTCCAATTAGCTTTTGGTCATTAGTCATTAGCCTAGGGGTTCACATACTTTTTCCAACTTACACTGTGAATGTTTAAATGATGTATTCAATATAGACAAGAAAAATACAATAATTGGTGTGTTATTAGTTTAAGCAGACTGTGGTTGTCTGTTGTTGTGACTTAGATGAAGAGCAGATCAAATTGTATGACCAACTTATGCAGAAATCCAGATAATTCCAAATGGTTCACATACTTTTTCTTGCCACTGTACGGCAATATCAAATATGTTTTAGTAGTTTAGAAACTCTGTGGCGATATGGTTCTACTACCTTGTGTTCCGGGGAATTATTTCTGTGGTGAACCATTAGAAGGCATTGTGGGATGTCTGTCTGTCTAGACTAGGTAGACAGTGATATCTGTCTAGACTAGGTAGACAGTGATATCTGTCTAGACTAGGTAGATAGTGATATCTGTCTGTCTAGACTAGGTAGATAGTGATATATGTCTGTCTAGACTAGATAGATAGTGATATCTGTCTGTCTACACTAGGTAGATAGTGATATCTGTCTAGACTAGGTAGATAGTGATATCTGTCTGTCTAGACTAGGTAGATAGTGATATCTGTCTAGACTAGGTAGATAGTGATATCTGTCTGTCTAGACTAGGTAGATAGTGATATCTGTCTGTCTAGACTAGGTAGATAGTGATATCTGTCTGTCTAGACTAGGTAGATAGTGATATCTGTCTAGACTAGGTAGATAGTGATATCTGTCTGTCTAGCCTAGGTAGATAGTGATATCTGTCTGTCTAGACTAGGTAGATAGTGATATCTGTCTAGACTAGGTAGATAGTGATATCTGTCTGTCTAGACTAGGTAGATAGTGATATCTGTCTGTCTAGACTAGGTAGATAGTGATATCTGTCTGTCTAGACTAGGTAGATAGCGATATCTGTCTAGACTAGGTAGATAGCGATATCTGTCTGTCTAGACTAGGTAGATAGTGATATCTGTCTGTCTAGACTAGGTAGATAGTGATATCTGTCTGTCTAGACTAGGTAGATAGTGATATCTGTCTAGACTAGGTAGATAGTGATATCTGTCTGTCTAGACTAGGTAGATAGTGATATCTGTCTGTCTAGACTAGGTAGATAGTGATATATGTCTAGACTAGGTAGATAGTGATATATGTCTAGACTAGGTAGATAGTGATATCTGTCTAGACTAGGTAGATAGTGATATCTGTCTGTCTAGACTAGGTAGATAGTGATATCTGTCTAGACTAGGTAGATAGTGATATCTGTCTGTCTAGACTAGGTAGATAGTGATATCTGTCTAGACTAGGTAGACAGTGATATCTGTCTGTCTAGACTAGGTAGATAGTGATATCTGTCTAGACTAGGTAGATAGTGATATCTGTCTAGACTAGGTAGATAGTGATATCTGTCTAGACTAGGTAGATAGTGATATCTGTCTGTCTAGACTAGGTAGATAGTGATATATGTCTAGACTAGGTAGATAGTGATATCTGTCTGTCTAGACTAGGTAGATAGTGATATCTGTCTAGACTAGGTAGATAGTGATATCTGTCTAGACTAGGTAGATAGTGATATCTGTCTGTCTAGACTAGGTAGATAGTGATATATGTCTGTCTAGACTAGGTAGATAGTGATATATGTCTAGACTAGGTAGATAGTGATATCTGTCTAGACTAGGTAGATAGTGATATATGTCTAGACTAGGTAGATAGTGATATATGTCTAGACTAGGTAGATAGTGATATCTGTCTGTCTAGACTAGGTAGATAGTGATATCTGTCTAGACTAGGTAGATAGTGATATCTGTCTAGACTAGGTAGATAGTGATATATGTCTAGACTAGGTAGATAGTGATATCTGTCTAGACTAGGTAGATAGTGATATCTGTCTAGACTAGGTAGACAGTGATATCTGTCTAGACTAGAGTGATAGTGATGTCTGTCTAGACTAGAGTGATAGTGATGTCTGTCTAGACTAGGTAGACAGTGATATCTGTCTGTCTAGACTAGGTAGATAGTGATATCTGTCTAGACTAGGTAGATAGTGATATCTGTCTAGACTAGAGTGATAGTGGTATCTGTCTGTCTAGACTAGGTAGATAGTGATATCTGTCTAGACTAGGTAGATAGTGATATCTGTCTGTCTAGACTAGGTAGATAGTGATATCTGTCTAGACTAGGTAGATAGTGATATCTGTCTGTCTAGACTAGGTAGATAGTGATATCTGTCTAGACTAGGTAGATAGTGATATCTGTCTAGACTAGGTAGATAGTGATATCTGTCTGTCTAGACTAGGTAGAAAGTGATATCTGTCTGTCTAGACTAGGTAGATAGTGATATCTGTCTAGACTAGGTAGATAGTGATGTCTGTCTAGACGAGGTATATAGTGATATCTGTCTAGACTAGGTAGATAGTGATATCTGTCTAGACTAGGTAGATAGTGATATCTGTCTAGACTAGAGTGATAGTGATATCTGTATGTCTAGACTAGGTAGATAGTGATATCTGTCTAGACTAGGTAGATAGTGATATCTGTCTAGACTAGGTAGATAGTGATATCTGTCTAGACTAGGTAGATAGTGATATCTGTCTAGACTAGAGTGATAGTGATATCTGTCTAGACTAGGTAGATAGTGATATCTGTCTAGACTAGAGTGATAGTGATATCTGTATGTCTAGACTAGGTAGATAGTGATATCTGTCTAGACTAGGTAGATAGTGATATCTGTCTAGACTAGGTAGATAGTGATATCTGTCTAGACTAGAGTGATAGTGATATCTGTCTAGACTAGAGTGATAGTGATATATGTCTAGACTAGAGTGATAGTGATATATGTCTAGACTAGAGTGATAGTGATATATGTCTAGACTAGAGTGATAGTGATATATGTCTAGACTAGAGTGATAGTGATATCTGTCTAGACTAGAGTGATAGTGATATCTGTCTAGACTAGAGTGATAGTGATATCTGTCTAGACTAGGTAGATAGTGATATCTGTCTAGACTAGAGTGATAGTGATATCTGTCTAGACTAGAGTGATAGTGATATCTGTCTGTCTAGACTAGGTAGATAGTGATATCTGTCTGTCTAGACTAGGTAGATAGTGATATCTGTCTAGACTAGGTAGATAGTGATATATGTCTAGACTAGGTAGACAGTGATATCTGTCTAGACTAGGTAGATAGTGATATCTGTCTGTCTAGACTAGGTAGAAAGTGATATCTGTCTAGACTAGGTAGATAGTGATATCTGTATGTCTAGACTAGGTAGATAGTGATATCTGTCTGTCTAGACTAGGTAGATAGTGATATCTGTCTGTCTAGACTAGGTAGATAGTGATATCTGTCTAGACTAGGTAGATAGTGATATACACTGCTCAAAAAATAAAGGGAACACTTAAACAACACAATGTAACTCCAAGTCAATCACACTTCTGTGAAATCAAACTGTCCACTTAGGAAGCAACACTGATTGACAATACATTTCACATGCTGTTGTGCAAATGGAATAGACAAAAGGTGGAAATTATAGGCAATTAGCAAAACACCCCCAATAAAGGAGTGATTCTGCAGGTGGTGACCACAGACCACTTATCAGTTCCTATGCTTCCTGGCTGATGTTTTGGTCACTTTTGAATGCTGGCGGTGCTCTCACTCTAGTGGTAGCTTGAGACGGAGTCTACAACCCACACAAGTGGCTCAGGTAGTGCAGCTCATCCAGGATGGCACATCAATGCGAGCTGTGGCAAGAAGGTTTGCTGTGTCTGTTAGCGTAGTGTCCAGAGCATGGAGGCGCTACCAGGAGACAGGCCAGTACATCAGGAGACGTGGAGGAGGCCGTAGGAGGGCAACAACCCAGCAGCAGGACCGCTACCTCCGCCTTTGTGTAAGGAGGAGCAGGTGGAGCACTGCCAGAGCCCTGCAAAATGACCTCCAGCAGGCCACAAATGTGCATGTGTCTGCTCAAACGGTCAGAAACAGACTCCATGAGGGTGGTATGAGGGCCCGACGTCCACAGGTGGGGGTTGTGCTTACAGCCCAACACCGTGCAGGACGTTTGGCATTTGCCAGAGAACACCAAGATTGGCAAATTCGCCACTGGCGTCCTGTGCTCTTCACAGATGAAAGCAGGTTCACACTGAGCACATGAGCACATGTGACAGACGTGACAGAGTCTGGAGACGCCGTGGAGAACGTTCTGCTGCCTGCAACATCCTCCAGCATGACCGGTTTGGCGGTGGGTCAGTCATGGTGTGGGGTGGCATTTCTTTGTGGGGCCGCACAGCCCTCCATGTGCTCGCCAGAGGTAGCCTGACTGCCATTAGGTACCGAGATGAGATCCTCAGAGCCCTTGTGAGACCATATGCTGACACATGCACATTTGTGGCCTGCTGGAGGTCATTTTGCAGGGCTCTGGCAGTGCTCCTCCTTGCACAAAGGCGGAGGTAGCGGTCCTGCTGCTGGGTTGTTGCCCTCCTACGGCCTCCTCCACGTCTCCTGATGTACTGGCCTGTCTCCTGGTAGCGCCTCCATGCTCTGGACACTACGCTGACAGACACAGCAAACCTTCTTGCCACAGCTCGCATTGATGTGCCATCCTGGATGAGCTGCACTACCTGAGCCACTTGTGTGGGTTGTAGACTCCGTCTCATGCTACCACTAGAGTGAGAGCACCGCCAGCATTCAAAAGTGACCAAAACATCAGCCAGGAAGCATAGGAACTGAGAAGTGGTCTGTGGTCACCACCTGCAGAATCACTCCTTTATTGGGGGTGTCTTGCTAATTGCCTATAATTTCCACCTTTTGTCTATTCCATTTGCACAACAGCATGTGAAATTTATTGTCAATCAGTGTTGCTTCCTAAGTGGACAGTTTGATTTCACAGAAGTGTGATTGACTTGGAGTTACATTGTGTTGTTTAAGTGTTCCCTTTATTTTTTTGAGCAGTGTATGTCTAGACTAGGTAGATAGTGATATATGTCTGTCTAGGTAGATAGTGATATATGTCTGTCTAGACTAGGTAGATAGTGATATCTGTCTGTCTAGACTAGGTAGACAGTGATATCTGTCTAGACTAGGTAGATAGTGATATCTGTCTAGACTAGGTAGATAGTGATATCTGTCTGTCTGTCTAGGTAGATAGTGATATCTGTCTGTCTAGACTAGGTAGAAAGTGATATCTGTCTAGACTAGGTATATAGTGATATCTGTCTAGACTAGGTAGATAGTGATATCTGTCTAGACTAGAGTGATAGTGATATCTGTCTAGACTAGAGTGATAGTGATATCTGTCTAGACTAGAGTGATAGTGATATCTGTCTAGACTAGGTAGACAGTGATATCTGTCTAGACTAGGTAGACAGTGATATCTGTCTAGACTAGGTAGATAGTGAAATCTGTCTAGACTAGGTATATAGTGATATCTGTCTAGACTAGGTAGATAGTGATATCTGTCTAGACTAGGTAGATAGTGATATCTGTCTAGACTAGAGTGATAGTGATATCTGTCTAGACTAGGTAGATAGTGATATCTGTCTAGACTAGGTAGATAGTGATATCTGTCTAGACTAGGTAGACAGTGATATCTGTCTAGACTAGAGTGATAGTGATATCTGTATGTCTAGACTAGGTAGATAGTGATATCTGTCTGTCTAGACTAGGTAGATAGTGATATCTGTCTAGACTAGGTAGATAGTGATATCTGTCTAGACTAGGTAGATAGTGATATCCCCATTAGAAATAAAAGCTTGAAAACCTCATTTAATTTTTGCCCAAAGTTTAGAAAACAAAAAACTGAAAATCAACATAATTCATAATGTTTATTATTTTATTTGGGATTCAAAGACAATAGTTTCATTATAGTTTTAGTTTTTCAAACGTGGGGGAAGAGAAAGAGAATGAGAGATCAAATGTGTATGTTAACTACTCCACTTGTTTTCTGAACTTCTAGAACCATCTAGAACCAGAAATCATGCTTCTAGAACCAGATGTCATGCTTCTAGAACCAGATGTCATGCTTCTAGAACCAGATGTCATGCTTCTAGAACCAGATGTCATGCTTCTAGAACCAGATATCATGCTTCTAGAACCAGATATCATGCAGAATTCATTGAATCCAGGTCTAGTGTTTTTCCCAGTGTTGTGCTATACTGGAGCCCTAGTAGTGCACTATATAGTCTGTCAGGAAGAGGACAATGTGCTTTAAAAGTTATATAGGCAGAAACAATGTGTCTCAGTTGAATTGGCCTCCACTTTATTAAGAAAGCATGACAAAAGGTAGTGTTGATCCTGAATAATGACTCCGTAGCACTAGACTGTAAGGTCCTGTAAGACTCACGTTCTTCCCCGCTGATCTGAGGGAACGTGCACCTTTCATCTGAGGGAACGTGCACCTTTCATCTGAGGGAACGTGCACCTTTCATCTGAGGGAACGTGCACCTTTCATCTGAGGGAACGTGCACCTTTCATCTGAGGGAACGTGCACCTTTCATCTGAGGGAACGTGCACCTTTCATCTGAGGGAACGTGCACCTTTCATCTGATGGAACGTGCACATTTCATCTGATGGAACGTGCACCTTTCATCTGAGGGAACGTGCACCTTTCATCTGAGGGAACGTGCACCTTTCATCTGAGGGAACGTGCACCTTTCATCTGAGGGAACGTGCACCTTTCATCTGAGGGAACGTGCACCTTTCATCTGAGGGAACGTGCACCTTTCATCTGAGGGAACGTGCACCTTTCATCTGAGGGAACGTGCACCTTTCATCTGAGGGAACGTGCACCTTTCATCTGATGGAACGTGCACCTTTCATCTGAGGGAACGTGCACCTTTCATCTGATGGAACGTGCACCTTTCATCTGAGGGAACGTGCACCTTTCATCTGAGGGAACGTGCACCTTTCATCTGAGGGAACGTGCACCTTTCATCTGAGGGAACGTGCACCTTTCATCTGATGGAACGTGCACCTTTCATCTGAGGGAACGTGCACCTTTCATCTGAGGGAACGTGCACCTTTCATCTGATGGAACGTGCACCTTTCATCTGAGGGAACGTGCACCTTTCATCTGATGGAACGTGCACCTTTCATCTGAGGGAACGTGCACCTTTCATCTGAGGGAACGTGCACCTTTCATCTGAGGGAACGTGCACCTTTCATCTGAGGGAACGTGCACCTTTCATCTGAGGGAACGTGCACCTTTCATCTGAGGGAACGTGCACATTTCATCTGAGGGAACGTGCACATTTCATCTGAGGGAACGTGCACCTTTCATCTGAGGGAACGTGCACCTTTCATCTGTGGGAACGTGCACCTTTCATCTGAGGGAACGTGCACCTTTCATCTGTGGGAACGTGCACCTTTCATCTGAGGGAACGTGCACCTTTCATCTGAGGGAACGTGCACCTTTCATTTACAGTCAGACTGCTTTGACAGTTTTCATAATTACTCATCTAAAAAAAAATCTAATCAAATCGTATTTGTCACATACACATGGTTAGCAGATGTTAATTTGAGTGTAGCGAAATGCTTGTAGTGCATTCCTAATTGCAAACATTTTCATATATAGTACACTACTGTTTACCAGCGCTCTATGGGCTCTGGTCAAAAGTAGTGCACTTTATATAGGGAAGAGTGTGTCATTTGGAACACAGAGACTTTAAAAAAGGAAATGAACAGTGCTGTTCCTCTTATCCAACAACCATTACACGCCTTCTGTCTCATTCAGCTTTTCATCCTGGAGCCAAGGACAGGAGGAGGAGAGACTCTCTCTCTCCCTCACTCTCTCTCTCTCTCTCTCTCTCAGGGGACCTTGACATTTCCATTCCTACTGGAGTGCAATTAAGAGCAATAGTAGAAAATAAAGCGCCCTGACTGAGACGTACAAAGACCTTCATTAATGTAACATTCACAGCTCGCAGCACATACAGTAAAAGTACCTCTTGCTCTCATCTCAATAATAGCCACCTTCACTTATCACACACCGAGAGCAGAGCCCGATACACTTTATATATCCTACTTGATTAATTCATTAACTTTCACAGCATGAAAGCTGTACATAAGCGGAATTACAATGGTTTAGTGACTCACAAATGTCTCAGTTCATTTTGGAAATTAGTATGAATTAATAAAAAATGATTTCCTCGACTTTTACTTCATGTAATCCTTTGATCCTTCATCCTTGGACACCTCATGGCCAACTTATTATTTTACAAATGCTCAGCTTTCGCTCTGAAAACTATTTCTGGACAAAAATATAAATGCAACATTTAAAGTGTTGGTCCCATTTTTCATGAGATGGAATAAAAGATGCCAGAAATGTTGCATATACACAAAAGATTATTTCACAATGAATTTTTGCACATAGTTCTTTATGTCCCTGTTATTAAGCATTTCTCACTTGTCAAGATAATCCATCCACCTGACAGGTGTGGCATATCAATAAGCTGATTAAACAGCATGATCATTACACAGGTGCACCTTGTGCTGAGGACAATAAAAGGCCACTCTAAATGCCACAGATGTCTCAAGTTGAGGGAGCGTGCAATTTGCATGCTGACTGCAGGAATGTCCAACAGAGCTGTTGACAGAAAATGTAATGTTCATTTCTCTACCATTAGCCGCCTCCAGCGTCATTTTTGAGAATTTGGCAGTACATCCAACCAGCCTCACAACCGCAGACCACGTGTAACCACGCCAGCCCTGGACGCTTCTAAACCTGCGGGATCGTCTAAGGAGGGGGGGGGGGGGGGGGGGGGGGGTTCTGAGGAGTATTTCTATTTCTGTCTGTAATAAAGCCCTTTGTCGGGAAAAACTATTTCTGATTGGGTGGGCCTGACTTCCCAGTGGGTGGGCCTGACTCCCAAGTGGGTGGGCCTATATCCTCCCAAGCCCACCCATGGCTACACCCCTGCATAGTCATGTGAAATCTAGAAAATGAATGAATTTATTATTTCAATTGACTGGTTTCCTTCTATGAACATTTTGAAATTTTTGCATGTTGTGTTTATATTTTGGTTCAGTATACAACTCACCTTATACTTACTGTTGAAACATCAAGAGGGAATTAGCCAAATTGATTTCTCGAAAGACATGTTTTTCTCTTCAGCAGCTGTTAACTTGTTTGTTTGAAAACTGATGCCAACTGCGAGTGATGTGATTATATATATATATATATATATTACATTATTTAAGATACAGAGTACATTGACTTCATCTTTTAACTGGTGAATAGGACACAGTCCCAAACGAAACCATATTCTCTTAAAGGTGGACTACTGTTGACCCGGGCCTCTACGTCTGTTGACCCGATCCACTACGTCTGTTGACCCGGGCCTCTACGTCTGTTGTGGACTACAGTTGTGCACTATATAAGGACTAGGGCAGGCGTTTCCCTTGCGCTGGAGGCAGCTCTGCAGAATGGTCACTATCTGGCACAGCAACAAAGTCATGAAATCGGATTTTAAACCTAACCTTAAATCTCACTGCTAAGCCTAACGCCTAATCCTAGCCTTAAAATGAAGATCCAAAAGCTCATCATTTGTTTTCATACATCTTTTCCAACAATGTTTTACTTTGCAGCTGGCCTACGAAAGAGATATCGCTCGGATCTATCTACGGGGCAAGATTCATGACAAGAAACGTCAACCTGCCAGTAGGGTAACATTTGGTAAGTAGGCACACACCAGTAACCTACACTGGGCTGAGAATCGGTTGGGAGGGAAATGAACGAGTGCTTTAAGCATCAAACATCTTCATTGTTATCGAACAACACTACGTTTTAACTCTTGACAACAAGGCAATTCAAAAAAGCAAAGCAACTGTATGTCGTCTAAAAATAGCACTGTGCGTTTCATCTATACCGACATCTCTCTCTCTCTCTCTCTCTCCCGCGCTCTCTCTCTCCCGTTCTCTCTCTCTCCCGTTCTCTCTCTCTCCCGTTCTCTCTCTCTCCCGTTCTCTCTCTCTCCCGTTCTCTCTCTGTTCTCCCGTTCTCTCTCTCTCCCGTTCTCTCTCTCTCCCGTTCTCTCTCCGTTCTCCCGTTCTCTCTCTCTCCCGTTCTCCCGTTCTCTCTCTCCTCTCCCGTTCTCTCTCTCCTCTCCCGTTCTCTCTCTCCTCTCCCGTTCTCTCTCTCCTCTCCCGTTCTCTCTCTCCTCTCCCGTTCTCTCTCTCCTCTCCCGTTCTCTCTCTCCTCTCCCGTTCTCTCTCTCCTCTCCCGTTCTCTCTCTCTCTCTCTCCCTCTCCCCTTCTCTCTCTCTCTCTCTCTCCCTCTCCCCTTCTCTCTCTCTCTCTCTCCCTCTCCCCTTCTCTCTCTCTCTCCCTCTCCCCTTCTCTCTCTCTCTCCCTCTCCCCTTCTCTCTCTCTCTCCCTCTCTCTCTCTCTCCCTCTCCCCTTCTCTCTCTCTCTCCCTCTCCCGTTCTCTCTCTCTCTCTCTCTCTCTCCCGTTCTCTCTCTCTCTCCTGTTCTCTCTCTCTCTCCCTCTCCCGTTCTCTCTCCCGTTCTCTCTCCCTCTCCCGTTCTCTCTCCCTCTCCCGTTCTCTCTCTCTCTCCCTCTCCCGTTCTCTCTCTCTCTCGTTCTCTCTCTCTCTCCCTCTCCCGTTCTCTCTCTCTCTCTCCCCCGTTCTCTCTCTCTCTCCCTCTCCCGTTCTCTCTCTCTCTCTCTCTCCCCCGTTCTCTCTCTCTCTCCCTCTCCCGTTCTCTCTCTCTCTCCCTCTCCCGTTCTCTCTCTCTCTCCCTCTCCCGTTCTCTCTCTCTCTCCCTCTCCCGTTCTCTCTCTCTCTCCATCTCCCGTTCTCTCTCTCTCTCCATCTCCCGTTCTCTCTCTCTCTACATCTCCCGTTCTCTCTCTCTCTCTCTCCCGTTCTCTCTCTCTCTCTCCCGTTCTCTCTCTCTCTCTCCCGTTCTCTCTCTCTCTCTCCCGTTCCCTCTCTCTCGCTCTTTTTGATTTGATCTTTCGATGTCTTTTTCTCTCTCTTTAGCTAGGTTTCCATCCAATTGGCAATAGATTTTCATGTGAATATTCTAAAATCTATCCCACAAAAGGTGTGCTTCCATCAAACAGACTTGTTGCAGATAAAAGGCTTTGTGTGATGACATAGCGCACATAGAAAACACTTTTGTGGTTAAGTTCCCCTGTACCAAATAAAAAATACAAGTTAAATGGGTTTCCATCACATTTTCAACTCTGTGGATGGTTTTGTCACAAAAACTGGTGTGATAAATCACACACTTGCCCAATCTGTTTTAGGCTCATGATCTCTAGACAACAGTTCACTGATAAAGTGTGCAGGGTGGGTTATGAGATGGGATATAGATAAGATCAATTGAATTAAAATGTTATATTTGGCAGCCAAGCATCGATCATCATGTCAACAGCATTCAAATAATACCATAATACCAAGCTTATCATCATGAAGCTCATCACCCTCCATCACCGTCCACCACCGTCCATCACCCTCCATCACCGTCCATCACCATCCATCACCCTCCATCACCGTGAAGCTCATCACCGTTCATCACCGTCCATCACCGTCCATCACCGTCCATCTCATCACCGTCCATCACTGTGAAGCTCATCACCCTCCATCACCGTGAAGCTCATCACCGTCCATCACCGTGAAGCTCATCACCGTCCATCACCGTGAAGCTCATCACCGTGAAGCTCATCACCGTCCATCACCGTGAAGCTCATCACCGTCCATCACCGTGAAGCTCATCACCGTCCATCACCGTGAAGCTCATCACCGTCCATCACCGTGAAGCTCATCACCCTCCATCACCGTGAAGCTCATCACCGTCGTTCACAGTGAAGCTCATTACCGTCGATCATCGTGAAACTCATCAGAACTTATTTTACACCACTCCAGCTGACGCTTGGCATTGCACATGGTGATCTTAGGCTTGTGTGCAGCTGCTCGGCCACGGAAACCCATTTTGTGAAACTCACGACGAGCAATTCTTGTGGTGACATTGAGGCAGTTTGGAACTCGCAAGTGAGTGTTGCAACTGAAGACAGATGATTTTTACGCTCTTCAGCACTTGGCGGTCCTGTTCTGTGAGCTTGTGTGGTCTACCACTAAGAGGCTGAGCCATTGTTGCTCCTAGACATTTCCACTTCACAGGAACAGCACTTACAGTTGACCGGCGCAGCTCTAGCAGGGCAGACATTTGACCAACTGGCTTGTTGGAAAGGTGGCATCCTGTGACGGTGCCACGTTGAAAGTCATTGAGCTCTTCAGTAAGGCCATTCTACTGGCAATGTTTGTCTATGGAGAGGTGTGCTGAATTGTATACACCTGTCAGCAACAGGTGTGACTGAAATAGCAGAATCTACTAATTTGAAGAGGTGTCCACATACTTCTGTAAATATAGTGTATGTGACTATAAGCTTTCCCACGTCATAATAGTAGTAGTACAACATATCATATCATGGCGTGACTCCAAGTTTACTTCAATATGACGGCTATTGCATCAATATTTGTGTATAAAAGGCATTTCTATTGCCATTTCTCGCAAATTATTAATTTCATCGACACAAAAAGATCCCACCATGTCAAACTAACAAATTGTTTTTCCTACATTTATGAAATTATACGGGGATTTCCTGTTTCCATCAACGCTGTCTTACTAATATCTGTGACTGATTTATATGCGTTAAATGTGCCAGACCACATCCACATGAATGTCTATTGGTCATGTTGTTTAACATACTAGTCTGGAAAGTATTGCGTTGGTGAGACCTTCATCCACAGATTCCATATGTCAAGGTTCATCGAGATCGGCCCAGTGGTTCCCGGAGGAGATGTAATTTAAGTGTTTTTCACAAAATCCAAAATGGTGGAAAATCCATCATGGCGGACCTTATGGGTCCTTGAGGCAAATGTTTTCCTTGTGAGAAGAGGGACCGACAGTATGCACTGAATTTCAGGACACTAGGTCATCAAAGTTTGCAATTCCAATAACCTGATATAGCGGTACCTTGTGAACAATTGGCATGGCATTGCATTAGAGGGTGTGGACAATGGGGCCTCTAGCATCACGGCAAGTTGCAACCTTCTCTGCCTTACCATTTCACGGGAATCTGCATGTTAATGTTCCTCACAGGAAGAACCGGTATAATAACAATGATGATGAACCAGAAGAAACATAATATGGTTTTACTGCTTGAACCCCTAATGAGTTCATTACAAACCAGGAAAGGTAGCAGATGTAACACAGGGTAAACGATGCTCAAGTGATTAGATATGAGTTCACAAGGATAATGCCTAGGCTATAACATAGCATGGTCAAGGTGGTTTACATTACTGATATGCGGGACTAAAGTACCGTCACTTATAGGCAAATTAGAGTTCGGGGGAATCTGACTGCTTGGTCGGATGCCTTTCTTTCCGAGAATCACACCGCTATCAACTGCAGGCGAAAAAAACTCTTGATGTATCAGAGCTGGACTATTGTTTAAACCCAGTTTAAGACCGTTTTGTGGATCGCAGGAGACTAGGTTCAAACCCAGTCAGTCACGTATGAAAATAGGAGGGTGTGTTAATACATTATCAGATGGGGAGTAGAGAGAATCTCACCTGGATCCATTTATCTGGAATGGCCATGGCCAGACGGTAGTCGAAGCCCAACCCTCCCTCTGACACGGCCCGGCACACAGCTGGCATCCCTGATACGTCCTAGAGGAGACACAACGAGAAACAGAAGAGTGAGTGAGTGAGTGAGTGAGTGAGTGAGTGAGTGAGTGAGTGAGTGAGTGAGTGAGTGAGTGAGTGAGTGAGTGAGTGAGTGAGTGAGTGAGTGAGTGTGTGTGTGTGTGTGTGTGTGTGTGTGTGTGTGTGTGTATCTGTGCGCCCTTGAGTCCTGCACGGGTATGGTTTCGGAGCCACACCTGCCCCGCGTCGGCCACATCAATTCCGTGCCCTACCCGATATCCGATATCAGGACAGATGTTTCTCCTCAACCCACCTGCATAGAATTGTTCCATGAGCCGAATCGTGACCTACAAAATAACATCAATTGTTGTTATGACTCCAGAGAAGTCGTCTTTAAAGGGATACTTCAGACTTTTGGCAATGAGGCCCTTTATTTATTTCCCCAGAGTCAGATGAACTAGTGGATAACATTTGTATGTCTCTGTGTCCAGTATGAAGGAAATTAGAGAGTTAGGTTTGCGAGCCAATGTTAAGTAGCGTTAGAGGAATGACTGGAAGTCTATGGTTATCGAATACTATTCCCATTCTCTACATTAACTAACTCGTCTATTCCCATTCTGTACATTAACTAACTCGTCTATTCCCATTCTGTACATTAACTAACTCGTCTATTCCCATTCTGTACATTAACTAACTCGTCTCTTCCCATTCTCTACATTAACTAACTCGTCTATTCCCATTCTCTACATTAACTAACTCGTCTGTTCCCATTCTCTACATTAACTAACTCGTCTATTCCCATTCTCTACATTAACTAACTCGTCTGTTCCCATTCTCTACATTAACTAACTCGTCTATTCCCATTCTGTACATTAACTAACTCGTCTGTTCCCATTCTCTACATTAACTAACTCGTCTATTCCCATTCTCTACATTAACTAACTCGTCTATTCCCATTCTCTACATTAACTAACTCGTCTGTTCCCATTCTCTACATTAACTAACTCGTCTGTTCCCATTCTCTACATTAACTAACTCGTCTGTTCCCATTCTCTACATTAACTAACTCGTCTGTTCCCATTCTCTACATTAACTAACTCGTCTATTCCCATTCTCTACATTAACTAACTCGTCTGTTCCCATTCTCTACATTAACTAACTCGTCTGTTCCCATTCTCTACATTAACTAACTCGTCTATTCCCATTCTCTACATTAACTAACTCGTCTGTTCCCATTCTCTACATTAACTAACTCGTCTGTTCCCATTCTCTACATTAACTAACTCGTCTATTCCCATTCTCTACATTAACTAACTCGTCTGTTCCCATTCTCTACATTAACTAACTCGTCTATTCCCATTCTCTACATTAACTAACTCGTCTGTTCCCATTCTCTACATTAACTAACTCGTCTGTTCCCATTCTCTACATTAACTAACTCGTCTGTTCCCATTCTCTACATTAACTAACTCGTCTATTCCCATTCTCTACATTAACTAACTCGTCTGTTCCCATTCTCTACATTAACTAACTCGTCTGTTCCCATTCTCTACATTAACTAACTCGTCTATTCCCATTCTCTACATTAACTAACTCGTCTGTTCCCATGCTCTACATTAACTAACTCGTCTATTCCCATTCTCTACATTAACTAACTCGTCTATTCCCATTCTCTACATTAACTAACTCGTCTGTTCCCATTCTCTACATTAACTAACTCGTCTGTTCCCATTCTCTACATTAACTAACTCGTCTGTTCCCATTCTCTACATTAACTAACTCGTCTATTCCCATTCTCTACATTAACTAACTCGTCTATTCCCATTCTCTACATTAACTAACTCGTCTATTCCCATTCTCTACATTAACTAACTCGTCTGTTCCCATTCTCTACATTAACTAACTCGTCTGTTCCCATTCTCTACATTAACTAACTCGTCTGTTCCCATTCTCTACATTAACTAACTCGTCTGTTCCCATTCTCTACATTAACTAACTCGTCTGTTCCCATTCTCTACATTAACTAACTCGTCTGTTCCCATTCTCTACATTAACTAACTCGTCTGTTCCCATTCTCTACATTAACTAACTCGTCTATTCCCATTCTCTACATTAACTAACTCGTCTATTCCCATTCTCTACATTAACTAACTCGTCTGTTCCCATGCTCTACATTAACTAACTCGTCTATTCCCATTCTCTACATTAACTAACTCGTCTATTCCCATTCTCTACATTAACTAACTCGTCTGTTCCCATTCTCTACATTAACTAACTCGTCTGTTCCCATTCTCTACATTAACTAACTCGTCTGTTCCCATTCTCTACATTAACTAACTCGTCTATTCCCATTCTCTACATTAACTAACTCGTCTATTCCCATTCTCTACATTAACTAACTCGTCTATTCCCATTCTCTACATTAACTAACTCGTCTGTTCCCATTCTCTACATTAACTAACTCGTCTGTTCCCATTCTCTACATTAACTAACTCGTCTGTTCCCATTCTCTACATTAACTAACTCGTCTGTTCCCATTCTCTACATTAACTAACTCGTCTGTTCCCATTCTCTACATTAACTAACTCGTCTGTTCCCATTCTCTACATTAACTAACTCGTCTGTTCCCATTCTCTACATTAACTAACTCGTCTATTCCCATTCTCTACATTAACTAACTCGTCTGTTCCCATTCTCTACATTAACTAACTCGTCTGTTCCCATTCTCTACATTAACTAACTCGTCTGTTCCCATTCTCTACATTAACTAACTCGTCTATTCCCATTCTCTACACTAACTCGTCTATTCCCATTCTCTACATTAACTAACTCGTCTATTCCCATTCTCTACATTAACTAACTCGTCTGTTCCCATTCTCTACATTAACTAACTCGTCTATTCCCATTCTCTACATTAACTAACTCGTCTATTCCCATTCTCTACATTAACTAACTCGTCTATTCCCATTCTCTACACTAACTCGTCTATTCCCATTCTCTACATTAACTAACTCGTCTATTCCCATTCTCTACACTAACTCGTCTATTCCCATTCTCTACACTAACTAACTCGTCTTCATGTCTATTCAACATTAAAATGAAACCATGTCATGATTTAAGAACGATACACTAATCTAGTTTTTTTCAAAACGCAATGCGGCACATTTGCAACTCAAATCACTTTGAAAAATAGCTTTCTAAAATAGCCTTATTCTTACCTAATGGAGAGCCTATAACAAAACAATACATTCAATACGGTTCAGATAATCAAATAGTTTAAATGCCCAGAATCGAATGGGCTATAGGTTGCAAAACAAATAGGCTACATTTATAGTCCATTGGGATATTCAAAATGTTTACCATTCGAAAGCCTGAATAATTGATGTATTAATTAAGTTCATTATCGTAAACAAATACCTGATTGCACTTTTGAAGGCTGTGTATTGTGGACAAGGATGTTGTTGTCCTCCTTGTCTACAATGAATCCAAAATCCTTCCAAACCCGAGTGTGTCCCTTTTACTCAGCACCTGTTTCCCACGATGGTGTATTTCACCATCTTAACCTTTCTGATGATTTCTCCTGTTACGTTAGCCATTTTCGCGTGAGCTAGGAGTCAGGGAAAATGGACTTGGCAACGTATTGTACGCGTGATGGAAAGGGAACGTAGACTCTGCACGTGCATGGACAAATAAGGAATGTTTCAGCACCACACAAATAGGCTACTAATGGACAGTTCCCTGCTCCACTCTCTCGTTGCGTGGCTGGTAGCCTAGGCTATGTTCGCCTCACCACTCACTTAGCCAGTAAGGAATTTGCAACACAATTCAGCACGATTCCTGGGATTGTATTTTTTATTATCTTGATTTAAAATGTTTACGACCAGCAATAACTCAATTCTGATCCGCGAGCCGCCCCGCGAGTTGAAAGAATGTTTTCAGTCCACCAGCTGATTATTTTGTTGGTCAACCGCGGGGACCGTAGGTATCTGACCTGATGCAGGACTCTAGCGTGTGTGTCCACATTGGGAAACATTGATGAGCACAAATGTCCAGTATTTGAAATCAGCACAAGCTGCACTATGACACAGTTTACATCACTACTGATACTACTCCATGAGCAACACTTACTGATACTACTCCATGAGCAACACATACTGATACTACTCCATGAGCAACCCATACTGATACTACTCCATGAGCAACACATACTGATACTACTCCAACACATACTAAGACTACTCCATGAGCAACAGAAACCGATACTACTCCAACACATACTGATACTACTCCAACACATACTAAGACTACTCCAGGAGCAACACATACTGATACCACTCCAACACAAACTGATACTACTCCAACACAAACTGATACTACTCCATGAGCAACACATACTGATACTACTCCAACACAAACTGATACTACTCCATGAGCAACACATACTGATACTACTCCAACACAAACTGATACTACTCCATGAGCAACACATACTGATACTACTCCAACACAAACTGATACTACTCCATGAGCAACACAAACTGATACTACTCCATGAGCAACATACTGATACTACTCCAAAGCATACTGATACTACTCCAACACATACTGAGACTACTCCATGAGCAACACAAACTGATACTTCTCCATGAGCAACACATACTGATACTACTCCATGAGCAAAACATACTGAGACTACTCCATGAACAAAACATACTGAGACTACTCCATGAGCAACACATACTGATACTACTACAAAGCATACTGATACTACTCCATGAGCAACACATACTGAGACTACTCCAACACATACTGATACTACTCCAACACATACTGAGACTACTCCATGAGCAACAAATACTGATACTACTCCAACACATACTGAGACTACTCCATGAGCAACACATACTGATACTACTCCAACACATACTGAGACTACTCCATGAGCAACAAATACTGATACTACTCCAACACATACTGATACTCCTCCAGGAGCAACACATACTGATACTACTCCAACACATACTGATACTTCTCCAACCCATACTGATACTACTCCATGAGCAACACATACTGATACCACTCCAACACAAACTGATACTACTCCAACACAAACTGATACTACTCCATGAGCAACACATACTGATACTACTCCAACACAAACTGATACTACTCCATGAGCAACATAAACTGATACTACTCCAACACATACTGATACTACTCCATGAGCAACAGAAACTGATACTACTCCAACACATACTGATACTACTCCAACACATACTGATACTACTCCAACACATACTGATACTACTCCAACACATACTGATACTACTCCATGAGCAACACATACTGATACTACTCCAACACATACTGAGACTACTCCAACACATACTGATACTACTCCATGAGCAACACATACTGAAACTACTCCAACACATACTGATACTACTCCATGAGCAACACATACTGATACTACTCCAACACATACTGAGACTACTCCAACACATACTGATACTACTCCATGAGCAACACATACTGAAACTACTCCAACACATACTGATACTACTCCATGAGCAACACATACTGATACTACTCCAACACATACTGATACTACTCCAACACATACTGATACTGATACTACTCCAGGAGCAACACATACTGATACTACTCCAACACATACTGATACTACTCCAACACATACTGATACTATTCCAACACATACTGATACTACTCCATGAGCAACACATACTGATACTACTCCAACACATACTGATACTACTCCAACACATACAGATACTACTCCATGAGCAACACATATTTTCCAAATACTACCTTCCTGAGCTTCCTGTCCGGTTGCAACACGGCCTGGTATGGGTGGTGAAGACATCCAGGACATCTATTCAAAACGGTGCCTGAGGTAGGCCCTGTAGCATCATCAAGGACCAGCCACGAGCCGTTTCCTCCCTTACAGTCGGGCAGACGGTATCGGAGCATGACGGCTGATACCAACAGGCTCAGAGACAGTTTCTATGAACAAGACTGGATAAGAGCGTCTGCTAAATGACTAAAATGTAAAACCATCAGACTGCTGAACACCTGAACTGGACTGACCACCTGTTCTGATTCTCCACACCTTAGAGCACACACACACACACACACACACACACACACACACACACACACACACACACACACACACACACACACACACACACACACACACACACACACACACACACACACACCTCCCCCTCCCACCACACACACAATACCAACTGCTCTCAGCCTACTGCTGCTACCAGACTCTTATAATATAATATAATTTATATATTATATATACTATATTATATATTTTTTATAATGCTCAATTAAAACCCTTGCCCCTCAATCCCCCCCTTTCCCTGATACATGTGTACATATTGGACTACAAATTGTGCCTTCCTGTATTATACTTATGCTAAAATGTTTATTCTATTCTACTGAGCCATTTACTTTATATTCGTATTAAATTCAAACGTTTTACTAGTTCTAATTGTTGTTGCATTGTGGAGAAGGAACCTGCCAACACGTAGTTAGATGATTTACACTATGCGTATATGCGGTACATACGACTAATAAAACTTCAAAACACTGAAACTATTCCAAGAACAACACAGAGAGGAAATATAAACTATATACTATAAAAACTAATAGAAATATCCAGTTTAATCGAATGAATTAGAGGCAAAACAAAGCAGCGGCTTCCGTTTACTGACGACATTATTGCTTAATTACAGAGATGATCAAAGACGTGAGACAACAATAAGAGATTTAATTAATCATGACCAGGGGGTGTGTCATCCACAACTCATTTAATGTATTGTGTCAGTGTGTTTGGATGTAGAGTCAGGACTCCTCCAGTGTGTTTGGATGTAGAGTCAGGACTCCTCCAGTGTGTTTGGATGTAGAGTCAGGACTCCTCCAGTGTGTTTGGATGTAGAGTCAGGACTCCTCCAGTGTGTTTGGATGTAGAGTCAGGACTCCTCCAGTGTGTTTGGATGTAGAGTCAGGACTCCTCCAGTGTGTTTGGATGTAGAGTCAGGACTCCTCCAGTGTGTTTGGATGTAGAGTCAGGACTCCTCCAGTGTGTTTGGATGTAGAGTCAGGACTCCTCCAGTGTGTTTGGATGTAGAGTCAGGACTCCTCCAGTGTGTTTGGATGTAGAGTCAGGACTCCTCCAGTGTGTTTGGATGTAGAGTCAGGACTCCTCCAGTGTGTTTGGATGTAGAGTCAGGACTCCTCCAGTGTGTTTGGATGTAGAGTCAGGACTCCTCCAGTGTGTTTGGATGTAGAGTCAGGACTCCTCCAGTGTGTTTGGATGTAGAGTCAGGACTCCTCCAGTGTGTTTGGATGTAGAGTCAGGTCTCCTCAAGTATGTGTTTGGATGTAGAGTCAGGTCTCCTCAAGTATGTGTTTGGCTGTTTTAGTAGAGTCCTACAGAGCCAGTGTTGTTCACTGTGGTGTGGTCTGAAGCTATAGCCTGGGCCCAGATCTGGATGTGATTTAGTACTACCAATTCCTCTCACTATTATGGCCATGACCTTCAGGAACGCCATACTGATTTTACATAACAAATATTTTGGTACATATTGAAGTGCCTTGGGGCTAGGGCCTAAGGACTAGTGTTACCTCTGCGATGGTGATGCAGTCAGGATACAGGGGGGCTAGGGCCTAAGGACTAGTGTTACCTCTGCGATGGTGATGCAGTCAGGATACAGGGTGGCTAGGGCCTAAGGACTAGTGTTACCTCTGCGATGGTGATGCAGTCAGGATACAGGGGGGCTAGGGCCTAAGGACTAGTGTTACCTCTGCGATGGTGATGCAGTCAGGATACAGGGTGGCTAGGGCCTAAGGACCAGTGTTACCTCTGCGATGGTGATGCAGTCAGGATACAGGGTGTGGAGGACATGATTAGCTGTCATCAGATAGACCAGGGAATCTTCATCCACCTGAAGACCAAAGTACTCTGAGTAGTCTCCTGAAAACATACTGCCTGAGGACAGAGAAAGAGCAAGGCTATCACCTAGGGAGCTAGGGTGTAGGAGTTAGGGGGTGAGGATTAACAGGTAGGGGGTAAGGGTTAGGGAGCTAGGGTGTAGGACTGAGGAAACTAAGAGCTAGGGTGTAGGGGTTAAGGGGTACAGTAAGTGCTTCTACTTAGATACGTCTCCTGAAATTATACTACCTGATACTAACACCCACACTGATACATAACCAAAATATAAAATTAACCCACACTGAATACATAACAAATATATAAAATTAACCCACACTGAATACATAACCAAAATATAACCATAACCCACACTGAATACATAACCATAACCCATACTGATACATAAACAATATATAACCATAACCCACACTGAATACATAACCAATATATAACCATAACCCACACCGATACATAACCATAACCCACACTGGATACATAACCAATATATAAAATTAACCCACACTGATACATAACCAATATATAAAATTACCCCCCACTGAATACATAACCAAAATATAACCATAACCCACACTGAATACATAACCAACATATAAAATTAACCCACACTGAATACATAACCAAAATATAACCATAACCCACACTGATACATAACCAATATATAACCATAACCCACACTGAATACATAACCAATAGATAACCATAACCCACACTGATACATAACCAAAATATAACCATAACCCACACTGAATACATAATCAATATATAACCATTACCCACACTGAATACATAACCAATATATAACCATAACCCACACTGAATGCATAACCATAACCCACACTGAATACATAACCAATATATAACCATAACCCACACTGAATACATAACCATAACCCACACTGATACATAACCTATATATAACCATAACCCACACTGAATACATAACCAATATATAACCATAACCCACACTGAATACATAGCCATAACCGACACTGACACGTAACCAATATATAACCATAACCCACACTGAATACATTACCATAACCCACACTGATACATAACCAATATATAACCATAATCCAAACTGATACATAACCAATATATAACTGAATACATAACCAATATATAACCATAACCCACACTGACTACATAACAAATATATAACCATAACCCACAATGAATACATAACCAATATATAACCATAACCCACACTGAATACATAACCAATATATAACCATAACCCACACTGAATACATAACCAATATATAACCATAACCCACACTGATACATAACCAATATATAACCATAACCCACACTGATACATAACCAACATATAACCATAACCCACACTGAATACATAGCCAATATTTACCTATTACCCACACTGAATACATAACCAATATATAACCATAACCCACACTGAATACATAACCAATATATAACCATAACCCACACTGATACATAACCAATATATAACCATAACCCACACTGATACATAACCAATATATAACCATAACCCACACTGATACATAGCCAATATGTACCTATTACCCACACTGAATACATACAATATATAACCATAACACACACTGAATACATAACCAATATATAACCATAACCCACACTAAATACATAGCTATAACCCACACTGACACATAACCAATATATAAACATAACCCACACTGAATACATAACCAATATATAACCATAACCCACACTGAATACATAACCATAACCCACACTGATAAATAACCAATATATAACCATAACCCACACTGATTACATAACCAATATATAACCATAACCCACACTGAATACATAACCAATATATAACCATAATCCAAACTGATACATAACCAATATATAACTGAATACATAACCAATATATAACCATAACCCACACTGACTACATTACCATAACCCACACGGATACATAACCAATATATAACCATAATCCAAACTGATACATAACCAATATATAACTGAATACATAACCAATATATAACCATAACCCACACTGACTACATAACAAATATATAACCATAACCCACACTGAATACATAACCAATATATAACCATAACCCACACTGAATAAATAGATAATGTCAACCATAACCCACACTGAATACATAACCAATAAATAACCATAACCCACACTGAATACATAACCAATATATAACCATAACCCACACTGAATACATAGACAATGTAAACCATAACCCACACTGAATACATAGACAATATATAACCATAACCGACACTGAATACATAGACAATATATAACCATAACCCACACTGAATACATAACCAATATATAACCATAACCCACACTGAATACATAACCAATATATAACCATAACCCACACTGAATACATAACCATAACCCACACTAATACATAACCAATATATAACCCTAACCCACACTGAAAACATAACCAATACATAACCATAACCCACAGACACGTAACCAATATATAACCATAACCCACAATGAATACATAACCAATATATAACCATAACCCACACTGAATACATAGATAATGTCAACCATAACCCACACTGAATACATAACCAATATATAACCATAACCCACAATGAATACATAACCAATATATAACCATAACCCACACTGAATACATAGATAATGTCAACCATAACCCACACTGAATACATAACCAATATATAACCACAACCCACACTGAATACATAACCAATATATAACCATAACCCACACTAAATACATAACCAATATATAACCACAACCCACACTGAATACATAACCAATATATAACCATAACCCACACTGAATACATAACCAATATATAACCATAACCCACAATGAATACATAACCAATATATAACCATAACCCACACTGAATACATAGATAATGTCAACCATAACCCACACGAATACATAACCAATATATAACCATAACCCACACTGAATATATAACCAATATATAACCATAACCCACACTGAATACATAACCAATATATAACCATAACCCACACTGAATAAATAGATAATGTCAACCATAACCCACACTGAATACATAACCAATATATAACCATAACCCACACTGAATACATAACCAATATATAACCATAACCCACACTGAATACATAACCATAACCCACACTGAATACATAACCAATATATAACCATAACCCACACTGAATATATAACCAATATATAACCATAACCCACACTGAATACATAACCAATATATAACCATAACCCACACTGAATACATAGATAATGTCAACCATAACCCACACTGAATACATAACCAATATATAACCATAACCCACACTGAATACATAACCAATATATAACCATAACCCACACTGAATACATAGACAATGTAAACCATAACCCACACTGAATACATAACCAATATATAACCATAACCCACACTGAATACATAACCAATATATAACCATAACCCACACTGAATACATAGACAATGTAAACCATAACCCACACTGAATACATAACCAATATATAACCATAACCCACACTGAATACATAACCAATATATAACCATAACCCACACTGAATACATAGATCATGTAAACCATAACCCACACTAATACATAACCAATATACAACCATAACCCACACTGAATACATAACCAATATATAACCATAACCCACACTGAATACATAACCAATATATAACCATAACCCACACTGAATACATAGACAATGTAAACCATAACCCACACAGAATACATCACCAATATATAACCATAACCCACACTGAATACATAGACCATGTAAAACCAAAAACTCTACTGTTGTTAGTGCACTTCGTATGAAAGACTTTAAGTACGCTCTGTACATAGTGAAAATAACAATAAACACATTTTTTAAAAAGCACTAGCACATCAGCTATGATGAATGTCGCAGGTGCTTGGAAACACTGCTCTGGCATGTTTATACAAGTTGTGTCAGCCTCTTTATAAAAAGCTCTGACGAAGGCCAAGAGGTAGACGCATAAACTGGAATAAGTGATATGAGCAATATCAGTGTGTGGATTTTTGCTTAACAATAACAGAACCTACACTGCTGCTAGTGTAAAGCATATGAAGTGATTATGAAAAGCACTATAATTCATTTCCAGTTTGAACAGGAATCTTAGGATGCCCAGGAAGGAATTTTTAAATGTTCCTTGGGAGGGAAACATTGACATTTTCTGGAATATATGAATCCCTAGCCCTTACCAATACCATGATGATGGTACATCATGGACGTCACCCCATCGAACCTGAAGCCATCAAAACGATACTCCTCCATCCACCAACGCAGGTTAGACAGCAGGAACCTCAGGACCTCCCAGCTGACGCACACACACACACACACACACACACACACACACACACAAGGTCAGGAAAACAAGATGCATTTAATAATTGAAACATGTGATGTTGCTGGTTGGTCTGGTGAGACCTAGGAGGTTTGCACTACAGTTCATTCCCATCGGAGGTTGATGCTTAGGCACAGGTGTGTATGTGATAGACGGAGGTGCACACACACACACACACACACACACACACACACACACACACACACACACACACACACACACACACACACACACACACACACACACACACACACACACACACACACACACACACACACACACACACACACACACACGGGGCCACAGTGTCCAGTTATCTCTGGCTCTCTTTCTGGCTGAGTAAATCAATGACTTACAGTAGGTAACTGAGCACTCCTCCTGGTCTACATCCCAAATGGCACCCTATTCCCTATGTAGTGCACTACTTTTGACCAGGGACTATAGAGATCTGGTCAAAACTAGTGTGCCGAATAGGGAATAGGCTGCTATTTGGGATGGAGGCCTGATCTCTATCAGAGCGCATGGCCACTGGCTAAGTGTTTAGTATGGCCACCGTCTCACTGTGTCTCAGTCTGATAGGATTTCATGTAACACTTGGGTAAACAAACACCAAGCGAGGGAATTGAGTTCCTACTCCTGAGAATGAGATCAGCGATACTCTCTAACGTGCTTTGTGGCCTCTCTCCTTCTAACGTCTCACGTCCCAAACGGCACACTGTTTCCCATTTAGTGCACTACTTTTGATCACGGCTCATAGGGTCCTGGTCAAAAGTAGTGCACTATATAGGGAATAGGGTGCCATTTGAGAGACACGCACAACGTGACTCCGTCCAACATAGCAAACCAATACTCAGAATAAACACAGGAAGAGAAAGAAAGAACCAAGGTTCTTTTAAAGCACTGCAATATCAAAACTACCTCAACAACTTGGGAGGACTGGACAGTGAAAGTGTAATTGAGGTGAGTCGGTCAAGGTGAACCACGCTCACATGACAAGTCGCCTCGACCGAGGCCTGAAGAATTGTTTAAGCCCCCCCCCCCCCCCCCAAGTTAATACCTGGGCTTTAGCTCAGCAGGCTAGTATAATCTAGTTTAGCGGCACGCAAGAGACCCAGGTTTTGAACCCAAGTCACATACGCACGCTACTGATCTAAGTGTTAGATGAAACAAAATATAGGACATCATGATTATATAGAGAGACTCTGGCTATGCCCCAATTACCTCTCCGACCTCCCAAAGTGTGCATTTGAAAGAGAACGGACTGGTATGAGAAATATGCTAGCCCAGCTAGCCCATGCCTCCACCAATCAATCAAATGCTTTCAGATTTGTGGGAAGTAGTGAACGAGTGTACACTTCAGGAGAAAGGAGATACACATCCTGTAACTCTTCCTCCCTCGGTTACCGTGGCGAGGAGGGATTAGAACGTGCTGTTTCTATCCTTAAAATAGTCCTGTATCCCAGGGAGGCTCAAGGATCTGAGAGTGGTCCTGAAGTAAGCAGGCTCTTAAAGCTCTAAGTCTCTCTCTGTGCTGCCTCAATTCTTCCTCAGCAAGGGCACGTTGCCATAGAAACTTAACATGGCAGAGCTAGCTGGTGGCTGGTCTGCTGTGTAGAGCCTCACTGAGCTAGCTGGTGGCTGGACTGCTGTGTAGAGCCTCATTGAGCTAGCTGGTGGCTGGTCTGCTGTGTAGAGCCTCACTGAGCTAGCTGGTGGCTGGACTGCTGTGTAGAGCCTCATTGAGCTAGCTGGTGGCTGGTCTGCTGTGTAGAGCCTCACTGAGCTAGCTGGTGGCTGGCCTGCTGTGTAGAGCCTCATTGAGCTAGCTGGTGGCTGGCCTGCTGTGTAGAGCCTCATTGAGCTAGCTGGTGGCTGGCCTGCTGTGTAGAGCCTCATTGAGCTAGCTGGTGGCTGGTCTGCTGTGTAGAGCCTCATTGAGCTAGCTGGCGGCTGGTCTGCTGTGTAGAGCCTCATTGAGCTAGCTGGCGGCTGGTCTGCTGTGTAGAGCCTCATTGAGCTAGCTGGTGGCTGGCCTGCTGTGTAGAGCCTCATTGAGCTAGCTGGTGGCTGGCCTGCTGTGTAGAGTCTCATTGAGCTAGCTGGTGGCTGGTCTGCTGTGTAGAGCCTCACTGAGCTAGCTGGTGGCTGGACTGCTGTGTAGAGCCTCATTGAGCTAGCTAGTGGCTGGTCTGCTGTGTAGAGTCTCATTGAGCTAGCTGGTGGCTGGACTGCTGTGTAGAGCCTCACTGAGCTAGCTGGTGGCTGGACTGCTGTGTAGAGCCTCATTGAGCTAGCTGGTGGCTGGTCTGCTGTGTAGAGTCTCATTGAGCTAGCTGGTGGCTGGCCTGCTGTGTAGCTTCATTGTGTAATGAACACTATCTGTGTGCAGCTGTGCAGGCCATGGACATCATCACTGAGACCATGGACATTGTGGAGGTCATCACTGAGACCATGGACATTGTGGAGGTCATCACTGAGACCACGGATATTGTGGAGGTCATCGCTGAGACCAAGGACATTGTGGAGGTCATCGCTGAGACCAAGGAGATTGTGGAGGTCATCACTGAGACCACGGACATTGTGGAGGTCATCACTGAGACCATGGATATTGTGGAGGTCATCACTGAGACCATGGACATTGTGGAGGTCATCACTGAGACCAAGGACATTGTGGAGGTCATCACTGAGACCATGGACATTGTCATATTTACGCCATATTTATTTAGATGGCACTGAAATATTGCATTACTTGAAGTGCCATCGGCAAAAATAGCACCCGACACAGCTACCATTGACAACTACTGTATAACAGATATATGGAACACATTCGTACGGGTCACATATTGAATCCCTCCAATGCAATATCCAATATCCGCGCCGTGGCGCCGTCATCCGCGCCGTCATCCACACCGTGGCGTCGACGCCATTATCCACAAAGTGGCGTCGACGCCATTATCCACACCGTGGCGTCGACACCATTATCCACACCGTGGCGTCGACACCATTATCCACATCTCGGTGTTGACATTTTTAGATGTGTAATGTTATGGCCCAAATGGCTCTGACCCCACCGCTCTGACCCCACCGACCCCATCGCTCTGACCCCACTGCTCTGACCCCACTGCTCTGACCCCACTGCTCTGACCCCACCGACCCCAATGCTCTGACCCCACCGACCCCATCGCTCTGACCCCACCGACCCCATCGCTCTGACCCCACCGACCCCATCGCTCTGACCCCACCAACCCCATCGCTCTGACCCCACTGCTCTGACCCCACCGCTCTGACCCCACCGCTCTGACTCCACCGCTCTGACCCCACCGCTCTGACCCCACCGACCCCAACGCTCTGACCCCACCGACCCCATCGCTCTGACCCCACCTCCTCCATCCCCTCCCTCCACCTCCTCCTATATCCCCTCCCTCCACCTCCTCCTATATCCCCTCCTCCACCTCCTCCTATATCCCCTCCTCCTCCTCCATCCCCTCCTCCACCTCCTCCATCCCCTCCTCCACCTCCTCCATCCCCTCCCTCCTCCATCCCCTCCACCTCCTCCATCCCCTCCACCTCCTCCACCTCCTCCTCCCTCCACCTCCTCCATCCCCTCCTCCACCTCCTCCATCCCATCCCTCCTCCATCCCCTCCACCCCCTCCCTCCTCCACCCCCTCCCTCCTCCACCTCATCCATCCCATCCCTCCACCTCCTCCATCCCCTCCTCCATCCCCTCCTCCATCCCCTCCTCTACTTCCTCCATCCCCTCCTCTACTTCCTCCATCCCCTCCTCTACTTCCTCCATCCCCTCCACCTCCTCCATCCCCTCCCTCCTCCACCTCCTCCATCCCGTCCCTCCACCTCCTCCATCCCCTCCATCCCCTCCTCCACCTCCTCCATCCCCTCCTCCACCTCCTCCACCTCCTCCATCCCCTCCTCCACCTCCTCCATCCCCTCCTCCACCTCCTCCATCCCCTCCTCCACCTCCTCCATCCCCTCCCTCTACCTCCTCCATCCCCTCCTCTACCTCCTCCATCCCCTCCTCCACCACCTCCTCCATCCCCTCCTCCACCTCCTCCATCCCCTCCTCTACTTCCTCCATCCCCTCCTCTACTTCCTCCATCCCCTCCTCTACTTCCTCCTCTACCTCCATCCCCTCCTCCTCTACCTCCATCCCCTCCTCCACCTCCTCTACCTCCATCCCCTCCTCTACCTCCTCCATCCCCTCCTCCACCTCCTCCATCCCCTCCTCTACCTCCTCCATCCCCTCTACCTCCTCCATCCCCTCCTCTACCTCCTCCATCCCCTCCTCTACCTCCTCCTCTACCTCCTCCTCTACATCCTCCACCTCATTCATCCCTCTACCTCCATCCCCTCTACATCCTCCATATCTTCACTCCCCTCCCTCCTCCACCCCCTCCCTCCTCCACCTCATCCATCCCATCCCTCCACCTCCTCCATCCCCTCCTCCATCCCCTCCCTCCACCTCCTTCATCCCCTCCTCCACCTCCTCCCTCCCCTCCCTCCACCCCCACCACCCCCTCTACCTCCTCCACCCACCCCACCATCCCCTCCATCCCCTCCCCCTCCACCTCCTCCATCCCCTCCTCCATCCCCTCCTCTACTTCCTCCATCCCCTCCTCTACTTCCTCCATCCCCTCCTCTACTTCCTCCATCCCCTCCACCTCCTCCATCCCCTCCCTCCTCCACCTCCTCCATCCCGTCCCTCCACCTCCTCCATCCCCTCCATCCCCTCCTCCACCTCCTCCATCCCCTCCTCCACCTCCTCCATCCCCTCCTCCACCTCCTCCATCCCCTCCTCCACCTCCTCCATCCCCTCCCTCCACCTCCACCATCCCCTCTACCTCCTCCATCCCCTCCTCTACCTCCTCCATCCCCTCCTCCACCACCTCCTCCATCCCCTCCTCCACCTCCTCCATCCCCTCCTCTACTTCCTCCATCCCCTCCTCTACTTCCTCCATCCCCTCCTCTACTTCCTCCTCTACCTCCATCCCCTCCTCCTCTACCTCCATCCCCTCCTCCACCTCCTCTACCTCCATCCCCTCCTCTACCTCCTCCATCCCCTCCTCCACCTCCTCCATCCCCTCCTCCACCTCCTCCATCCCCTCCTCCACCTCCTCCATCCCCTCTACCTCCTCCTCTACCTCCTCCATCCCCTCCTCTACCTCCTCCATCCCCTCCTCTACCTCCTCCTCTACCTCCTCCTCTACATCCTCCACCTCATTCATCCCTCTACCTCCATCCCCTCTACATCCTCCATATCTTCACTCCCCTCCCTCCTCTACCTCCTCCATCCCCTCCCTCCTCCACGTCCTCCATCCCCTCCTCTACTTCCTCCTCTACCTCCATCCCCTCCTCCTCTACCTCCATCCCCTCCTCCACCTCCTCTACCTCCATCCCCTCCTCTACCTCCTCCATCCCCTCCTCCACCTCCTCCATCCCCTCCTCTACCTCCTCCATCCCCTCCTCTACCTCCTCCATCCCCTCCTCTACCTCCTCCATCCCCTCCTCTACTTCCTCCATCCCCTCCTCTACCTCCTCCTCTACCTCCTCCTCTACATCCTCCACCTCATTCATCCCTCTACCTCCATCCCCTCTACATCCTCCATATCTTCACTCCCCTCCCTCCTCTACCTCCTCCATCCCCTCCCTCCTCCACGTCCTCCATCCCCTCTACCTCCTCCATCCCCCACCTCCTCCTCTACCTCCCCCTCTACCCCCCCACCTCCTCCATCCCCTCTACCTCCTCCATCCCCTCCTCCACCACCTCCTCCATCCCCTCCTCCATCCCCTCCTCCATCCCCTCCTCTACTTCCTCCATCCCCTCCTCTACTTCCTCCATCCCCTCCTCTACTTCCTCCTCTACCTCCATCCCCTCCTCCACCTCCTCCATCCCCTCCCTCCTCCATCCCCTCCTCTACTTCCTCCATCCCCTCCTCTACCTCCTCCATGCCCTCCTCTACCTCCTCCATCCCCTCCTCTACCTCCTCCATCCCCTCCTCTACCTCCTCCATCCCCTCCTCTACCTCCTCCTCTACCTCCTCCTCTACATCCTCCACCTCATTCATCCCTCTACCTCCATCCCCTCTACATCCTCCATATCTTCACTCCCCTCCCTCCTCTACCTCCTCCATCCCCTCCCTCCTCCACGTCCTCCATCCCCTCTACCTCCTCCATCCCCCACCTCCTCCTCTACCTCCCCCTCTACCCCCCCACCTCCTCCATCCCCTCTACCTCCTCCATCCCCTCCTCCATCCCCTCCTCCACCACCTCCTCCATCCCCTCCTCCATCCCCTCCTCTACTTCCTCCATCCCCTCCTCTACTTCCTCCATCCCCTCCTCTACTTCCTCCTCTACCTCCATCCCCTCCTCCACCTCCTCCATCCCCTCCCTCCTCCACCTCCTCCATCCCGTCCCTCCACCTCCTCCATCCCCTCCTCCACCTCCTCCTCCACCTCCTCCATCCCCTCCACCATCCCCTCCTCTACCTCCTCCATCCCCTCCATCCCCTCCACCATCCCCTCCTCTACCTCCTCCATCCCCTCCTCCACCATCCCCTCCTCTACCTCCTCCATCCCCTCCTCCACCACCTCCTCCATTCCCTCCTCTACTTCCTCCATCCCCTCCTCTACTTCCTCCATCCCCTCCTCTACTTCCTCCATCCCCTCCTCTACTTCCTCCATCCCCTCCTCTACTTCCTCCTCTACCTCCATCCCCTCCTCCTCTACCTCCATCCCCTCCTCCACCTCCTCCATCCCCTCTACTTCCTCCTCTACCTCCATCCCCTCCTCTACCTCCTCCATCCCCTCCTCTACCTCCTCCATCCCCTCCGCCACCTCCTCCATCCCCTCCGCCACCTCCTCCATCCCCTCCCTCCTCCTCCATCCCCTCCCTCCTCCACCTCCTCCATCCCATCCCTCCACCTCCTCCATCCCCTCCTCCATCCCCTCCATCCCCTCCCTCCACCTCCTCCATCCCCTCCCTCCACCTCCTCCATCCCCTCCCTCCACCATCCCCTCCTACCTCCTCCATCCACACCACCATCCCCTCCTACCTCCTCCATCCCCTCCTCCACCACCTCCTCCATCCCCTCCTCTACTTCCTCCATCCCCTCCTCTACTTCCTCCATCCCCTCCTCTACTTCCTCTACCTCCTCCATCCCCTCCATCCCCTCCACCATCCCCTCCTCTACCTCCTCCATCCCCTCCTCCACCATCCCCTCCTCTACCTCCTCCATCCCCTCCTCCACCACCTCCTCCATCCCCTCCTCTACTTCCTATTCATATTTCCTGAGAAACTGCATTAGCTTTCTCCCTGCATTGTGTGTATTTGTGTAAGTGTATGTGTATGTGTCAGCCCTGATTGGGGAAGTGGGGTTCACATCTTGGTCAGACTGATGATAGCAGAATGGATCAGTCTCATTCACAACACTATAGTCAAGCTACCAATAACAGTATATAAACGTAAAAAGCTGACAGGTCATTCCACGGGAGGCGTGATGCTGAAACAACCAACAGCAGGATGGGACAGGCCTGATGGATGGGGCACGGTTGTTGGGCCCAAAAAGGACAAATAAGGTGCTTCATTTAATGCACCCCCCCCCCCCCCCCTATAGTCAAGCTACCAATAATTGCCTGTTTGATTGCCTTACGGAGGGAATAACTACACTGTTTGTATTCTGCCATATTCCCGGTCACCATGCCATCGTTAAATGCGGTGGTTCGCGCTTTCAGTTTAGCGCGAATGCTGCCATCTATCCACGGTTTCTGGTTAGGGAAGGTTTTAATAGTTACAGTGGGAACAACATCTCCTATACACTTCCTGATGAACTCAGTCACCGTGTCCGTGTAAACATCAATGTTATTCTCAAAGGCTACCCGGAACATATCCCAGTCCGCGTGGTCAAAACAATCTTGACGCATGGATATCCGATTGGTAAGACCAGCATTGTATAGACCTTAAACAGGAAGTACCCGTGCTGAGTTTTTTCCTATAGGAAGGGAGGAGCAAGATGGAGTCATGATCTGATTTGCCGAACGGAGGGCCTTGTAGGCATCCCGGAAGAGAGAATATCAGTGGTCGAGTGTTTTCCAAGCGCTAGTACTACAGTCAATGGGTTGGTAGAACTTCGGTAGCATTTTAACTCAAATTAGCTTTTGTTAAAATCCCCAGCTACAATAAATGCATCCTCAGGATGTGATTCCCTGTTTGCATAAAGTCCAGTGTACTTCCATGGGGGCACGTCGTGGTATTGGCTTGAGGGAGAATATACATGGCTGTGACTATAACCGAAGAGAATTCTCTTGGGAGGTAATACAGTCGGCATTTGATTGTGAACCCAGCTGGCTGTATGGACAGGGACAGTATATCTGCAGAGAGCCATGATTCCGTGAAACAGAGTAAGATGCGGTCCCTGATGTCTCTCTGGAAGGAGATCCTCGACCTGAGCTTGTCTACTTTATTATCCAGGGACCGAACATTAGAGAGTAATATACTTGGAAGCGGTGGATAGTGTGCCTGCCTCCTGAATCCGAAGAGAAGTCCACTCCGAATACCTCTTCTCCGCCGGCGTCTTGGAGCACCCTCTGGGATAAGTCAATAATCCTGGGAGGTGCGAACAAAGGATCCAATTCGGGAAAGTCGTATTCCTGGTCGTAATGCTCTGAGGACAGGTGGTAGGAGCCTGGTTAGAAAGGACAGGTGGTAGGAGCCTGGTTAGAAAGGACAGGCAATAGGAGCCTGGTTAGAAAGGACAGGCTGTAGGAACCTGGTTAGAAAGGACAGGCTGTAGGAACCTGGTTAGAAAGGACAGGCTGTAGGAACCTGGTTAGAAAGGACAGGCTGTAGGAACCTGGTTAGAAAGGACAGGTGGTAGGAACCTGGTTAGAAAGGACAGGCTGTAGGAACCTGGTTAGAAAGGACAGGCTGTAGGAACCTGGTTAGAAAGGACAGGCGGTAGGAACCTGGTTAGAAAGGACAGGCTGTAGGAACCTGGTTAGAAAGGACAGGCTGTAGGAACCTGGTTAGAAAGGACAGGCTGTAGGAGCCTGGTTAGAAAGGACAGGCTGTAGGAACCTGGTTAGAAAGGACAGGCTGTAGGAGCCTGGTTAGAAAGGACAGGCTGTAGGAACCTGGTTAGAAAGGACAGGCTGTAGGAGCCTGGTTAGAAAGGACAGGCTGTAGGAACCTGGTTAGAAAGGACAGGCTGTAGGAACCTGGTTAGAAAGGACAGGCTGTAGGAGCCTGGTTAGAAAGGACAGGCTGTAGGAGCCTGGTTAGAAAGGACAGGCTGTAGGAGCCTGGTTAGAAAGGACAGGCGATAGGAGCCTGGTTAGAAAGGACAGGCGATAGGAGCCTGGTTAGAAAGGACAGGCGATAGGAGCCTGGTTAGAAAGGACAGGCGATAGGAGCCTGGTTAGAAAGGACAAGCGATAGGAGTCTGGTTAGAAAGGACAGGCTGTAGGAACCTGGTTAGAAAGGACAGGCTGTAGGAGCCTGGTTAGAAAGGACAAGCGATAGAAGCCTGGTAAGAAAGGACAGGCAATAGGAGCCTGGTTAGAAAGGACAGGCGATAGGAGCCTGGTTAGAAAGGACAGGTTGTAGGAGCCTGGTTAGAAAGGACAAGTGATAGGAGCCTGGTTAGAAAGGACAGGCGATAGGAGCCTGGTTAGAAAGGACAGGTTATAGGAGCCTGGTTAGAAAGGACAGGTGGTAGAAGCCTGGTTAGAAAGGACAGGTGGTAGAAGCCTGGTTAGAAAGGACAGGTGATAGAAGCCTGGTTAGAAAGGACAGGTGATAGGAGCCTGGTTAGAAAGGACAGGCTGTAGGAACCTGGTTAGAAAGGACAGGCTGTAGGAGCCTGGTTAGAAAGGACAAGCGATAGAAGCCTGGTAAGAAAGGACAGGCAATAGGAGCCTGGTTAGAAAGGACAGGCGATAGGAGCCTGGTTAGAAAGGACAGGTTGTAGGAGCCTGGTTAGAAAGGACAAGTGATAGGAGCCTGGTTAGAAAGGACAGGTGGTAGAAGCCTGGTTAGAAAGGACAGGCGATAGAAGCCTGGTTAGAAAGGACAGGTTATAGGAGCCTGGTTAGAAAGGACAGGTGGTAGAAGCCTGGTTAGAAAGGACAGGTGATAGAAGCCTGGTTAGAAAGGACAGGTGATAGAGACCTGGTTAGAAAGGACAGGTTATAGGAGCCTGGTTAGAAAGGACAGGTTATAGGAGCCTGGTTAGAAAGGACAGGTGGTAGAAGCCTGGTTAGAAAGGACAGGTGATAGAAGCCTGGTTAGAAAGGACAGGTGATAGAGACCTGGTTAGAAAGGACAGGTTATAGGAGCCTGGTTAGAAAGGACAGGTTATAGGAGCCTGGTTAGAAAGGACAGGTGGTAGAAGCCTGGTTAGAAAGGACAGGTGATAGAAGCCTGGTTAGAAAGGACAGGTGGTAGAAGCCTGGTTAGAAAGGACAGGTGATAGAAGCCTGGTTAGAAAGGACAGGTGATAGAAAAGCCTGGTTAGAAAGGACAGGCGGTAGAAGCCTGGTTAGAAAGGACAGGTGATAGAAAAGCCTGGTTAGAAAGGACAGGCGATAGGAGCCTGGCTAGAAAGGACAGGTGGTAGAAGCCTGGTTAGAAAGGACAGGTGGTAGAAGCCTGGTTAGAAAGGACAGGCGGTAGAAGCCTGGTTAGAAAGGACAGGCGGTAGAAGCCTGGTTAGAAAGGACAGGCGGTAGAAGCCTGGTTAGAAAGGACAGGTGGTAGAAGCCTGGTTAGAAAGGACAGGTGGTAGAAGCCTGGTTAGAAAGGACAGGTGGTAGAAGCCTGGTTAGAAAGGACAGGTGGTAGAAGCCTGGTTAGAAAGGACAGGTGGTAGAAGCCTGGTTAGAAAGGACAGGTGGTAGAAGCCTGGTTAGAAAGGACAGGTGGTAGAAGCCTGCTTGGGGAAACAAGTCTAAATGTAGTGTTAAATCGTATCCTATTGTTTATACCGTTTAGATTTACTATGTATTTCCCCGTTTCCCCTCGCATCATTTTTTCCCCCTTTTTGAATTCGTTTTAAAATCGGAATCTGTCTACACTTACCTGGAAACCAGCTGACTGGGTCAGTCACCCTCAAAGGAACTGTGTGACAAACATGGACATTTCGTGAGTAAATAACTGCGATTTTTGTTATACCAAGAAGCTACATCTCAAGCCTTTTCTTGGAACCGTTTTGGAGACGTGGATGTAAAGGTGTCTGACAGGAAGCAGTTCATTAGAACATAGGGACTATGAACACAACGCTACGTCATGATGCACAGCACTGCCGTGTCACTCCAGCACACACACACACACACACACCGCACACACACACACGTCATATGAACCCATTTATATACACTAGCTGAAGCTACAAGCCAGCTACACGTGTGTACAGTAATCATGTCAAGGACCACATTGTGTCAATGGTTCGAAGCAATCATGATCCTTCTGGACAGACCAGAACAGCATGGAAGAGACCGACGATCCTTCTAGACAGACCAGAACAGCATGGAAGAGACCGATGATCCTTCTGGACAGACCAGAACAGCATGGAAGAGACCGACGATCCTTCTGGACAGACCAGAACAGCATGGAAGAGATTAACGATCCTTCTGGACAGACCAGAACAGCATGGAAGAGACTGACGATCCTTCTGGACAGACCAGAACAGCATGGAAGAGAGCGACGATCCTTCTGGACAGACCAGAACAGTATGGAAGAGAGATGATCCTTCTGGACAGACCAGAACAGCATGGAAGAGACCGATGATCCTTCTGGACAGACCAGAACAGCATGGAAGAGAGATGATCCTTCTGGACAGACCATAACAGCATGGAAGAGACCGATGATCCTTCTGGACAGACCATAACAGCATGGAAGAGACCGATGATCCTTCTGGACAGACCATAACAGCATGGAAGAGACCGATGATCCTTCTGGACAGACCATAACAGCATGGAAGAGACCGATGATCCTTCTGGACAGACCAGAACAGCATGGAAGAGACCGACGATCCTTCTGGACAGACCAGAACAGCATGGAAGAGACCGACGATCCTTCTGGACAGACCAGAACAGCATGGAAGAGACCGACGATCCTTCTGGACAGACCAGAACAGCATGGAAGAGACCGATGATCCTTCTGGACAGACCAGAACAGCATGGAAGAGACCGATGATCCTTCTGGACAGACCAGAACAGCATGGAAGAGACTGATGATCCTTTTGGACAGACCATAACAGCATGGAAGAGACCAATTATAATTCAGACCACAAAGCCCTGGCCTCGGGCCTCTCTCTTTTCACATGTACAGACTTCATACACAGATGGATGCAAATTATCCACAATATAGGCTGAATGTAAGAGAGAGAGAGGGAGGAGAGAAACAGAGAAAGGGAGAGACAAGGGGGAGAGAAAGGGAGGGGGGACAGAGAGAGAGCGAGAGAGAGAATTACTGAGGGACGCCTGGATCAAACCTAATAGAAGTATCACATCTGAAGACCCCTGTTCCAGGTAATAGGTAGCTACAGCAACTGCCTGACAGGAAGTCAGCCCCGCCCTGAGCTGTTCCAGGTAATAGGTAGCTTCAGTAACTGCCTGACAGGAAGTCAGCCACGCCATGAGCTGTTCCAGGTAATAGGTAGCTACAGCAACTGCCTGATAGGAAGTCAGCCCTGCCCTGAGCTGTTCCAGGTATTATGTAGCTTCAGCAACTGTCTGACAGGAAGTCAGCCCTGCCCTGAGCTGTTCCAGGTAATAAGTAGCTACAGCAACTGCCTGACAGGAAGTCAGCCCCACCCTGAGCTTTTCCAGGTAATAAGTAGCTACAGCAACTGCCTGACAGGAAGTCAGCCCCACCCTGAGCTGTTCCAGGTAATAAGTAGCTACAGCAACTGCCTGACAGGAAGTCAGCCCCACCCTGAGCTGTTCCAGGTAATAAGTAGCTACAGCAACTGCCTGACAGGAAGTTAGCCCCACCCTGAGCTGTTCCAGGTAATAGGTAGCTACAGCAACTGTCTGACAGGAAGTCAGCCCCACCCTGAGCTGTTCCAGGTAATAGGTAGCTACAGCAACTGTCTGACAGGAAGTCAGCCCCACCCTGAGCTGTTCCAGGTAATAAGTAGCTACAGCAACTGCCTGACAGGAAGTCAGCCCCACCCTGAGCTGTTCCAGGTAATAGGTAGCTTCAGCAACTGCCTGACAGGAAGTCTTGCCACGCCCTGAGCTGTTCCAGGTAATAGGTAGCTACAGCAACTGCCTGACAGGAAGTCTTGCCACGCCCTGAGCTGTTCCAGGTAATAGGTAGCTTCAATAACTGCCTGACAGGAAGTCAGCCCCGCCCTGAGCTGTTCCAGGTAATAGGTAGCTACAGCAACTGCCTGACAGGAAGTCTTGCCACGCCCTGAGCTGTTCCAGGTAATAGGTAGCTTCAATAACTGCCTGACAGGAAGTCTTGCCACGCCCTGAGCCATGTAACTTACAGTCCTGGTTCATTTATTCTCTATTTGTCACAATGGCTGCGTCTGAAATGGCACCCTGTTCCCTATACAATGCATTGTTCCTGGCCAAGAGTATTGCACTATATAGGGAATAGAGTGTCATTTTGGACACACGGCCAAGGTGTCCTTGGTCCTGTTTGAAGAAGGTCCATTAAAGCAGCAGTGGGAAGCAGAGAGGGCCTAATACAGGAAGCAGATAGGGCCTAATACAGGAAGCAGATAGGGCCTAATACAGGAAGCAGATAGGGCCTAATACAGGAAGCAGATAGGGCCTAATACAGGAAGCAGATAGGGCCTAATACAGGAAGCAGATAGGGCCTAATACAGGAAGCAGATAGGGCCTAATACAGGAAGCAGATAGGGCCTAATACAGGAAGCAGATAGAGCAGGAGGGCACCTGTAGCTACATGTCTTTATGCTATAGAGAGGAAGTCTGCTTCGATGGCTAGCTACTGTTTGCCTGACAACTGACCTTGAATTAAATTCCGCTGCTCTATCGATTTCGCTTCATACATTCCCGTCTGAATCTGCCATCCTAGAAGTCGTCTGTGTGACTTCAACATGGGGGGCGGGAGAAGAATCCATTGTGGGAAATAAATTTAGCCAGAGGCCTGCGGATGGGTCGCCAGGCAAGACTACGGGTTCATTGATGATTTGCTACAAATATGAATAAATGTATGAAAAATAAGCCTTTCGTGTTCCTGTGAGCATCGAGGCGCCGGTTTCGATTCCTGACGTTTCTATTTATTGGAGTGTGTGTTTTTCATCTAACAGGAAAACATAGTGGATGTGTTCATCGCCGCTTCTATTACTGTAGACACGTTCAAATATTCCAGACAGTTTTGATCTGTTCCCAAATGGCACCCTACTCCCTATGGGCCCTGGTCAAAAGTAGTGCCCTATATGGGGCAGCAGGGTAGCCTAGTGGTTAGAGCGTTGGACTAGTAACCGAAAGGCCCGCAAGATCGAAACCCCGAGCTGACGAGGTAAAAACCTGAACAAGGCATTTAAACCCACTGTTCCTAGGCCGTCATTGAAAATAAGAATTTGTTCTTAACTGACTTGCCTAGTTAATTAAATAAAGGTTAAATAAAATAAAAATATAGGGTGCTATGGGTCCTGGTCAAAATCTAGTGCGCTATAGGGAATAGGGTGTCAATTTGGACCCAGGAAGTTGGAATATCTCACGCTGTTTGTTTGAAGGCAGGAACAAGAGGAAGGATTTTCTTTACAAATAACAATTATAGAACACACACACACACACACACACACACACACACACACACACACACACACACACACACACAGAGCTAGGTTGCCTTTTGTTGGCAGGACCTGAAGCATCGCCTTACCAGTGAAGGTGAGAATTTCCTCGCCAACAGCAGCATTCTGGTACATACACATACACACACAGCCACACAGAACACAGGCAACACTCCTCTGGGATTTATCTAATGGCTCATCAGAAGCCTCCCAGCAGTGACATATGTCTGCTCCCTCCGTCTTTCTCTCCCTGCGTCTCTCTCTCCCTGTGTCTCTAATGAGTCCTTGTGATACCAGGAGAGTTCAATAAGTAATGAAAGAAGCAGTCCTTCTCTCTCTCTGTCTTGTTATAGTGGTATAATAGCCTCCATGGTGGACACTAAACATTACTATAATGTATTGTAAGAGAGCGGCGCTAGCTGTGATGAGACCAACCGGGCTCTCCGATGACGTGCATATTAAATGTGAGTTCAAAAAGGCCTTTAATAGACAACAGAGGACTGAGTGTCCTGAGTCTGGTACCTCATTTAATAGACAACAGAGGACTGAGTGTCCTGCGTCTGGTACCTCATTTAATAGACAACAGAGGACTGAGCGTCCTGAGTCTGGTACCTCATTTAATAGACAACAGAGGACTGAGTGTCCTGCGTCTGGTACCTCATTTAATAGACAACAGAGGACTGAGTGTCCTGCGTCTGGTACCTCATTTAATAGACAACAGAGGACTGAGTGTCCTGAGTCTGGTACCTCATTTAATAGACAACAGAGGACTGAGCGTCCTGAGTCTGGTACCTCATTTAATAGACAACAGAGGACTGAGTGTCCTGCGTCTGGTACCTCATTTAATAGACAACAGAGGACTGAGTGTCCTGCGTCTGGTACCTCATTTAATAGACAACAGAAGACAGTGTCCTGAGTCTGGTACCTCATTTAATAGACAACAGAGGACTGAGTGTCCTGAGTCTGGTACCTCATTTAATAGACAACAAAAGACAGTGTCCTGAGTCTGGTACCTCATTTAATAGACAACAGAGGACTGAGTGTCCTGAGTCTGGTACCTCATTTAATAGACAACAGAAGACAGTGTCCAGAGTCTGGTACCTCATTTAATAGACAACAGAGGACTGGGTGTCCAGAGTCTGGTACCTCATTTAATAGACAACAGAGGACTGAGTGTCCTGAGTCTGGTACCTCATTTAATAGACAACAGAAGACTGAGTGTCCTGAGTCTGGTACCTCATTTAATAGACAAGAGGACTGAGTGTCCAGAGTCCGGTACCTCATTTAATAGACAACAGAGGACTGAGTGTCCAGAGTCTGGTACCTCATTTAATAGACAACAGAAGACAGTGTCCTGAGTCTGGTACCTCATTTAAGACAACAGAGGACTGAGTGTCCAGAGTCTGGTACCTCATTTAATAGACAACAGAAGACAGTGTCCTGAGTCTGGTACCTCATTTAATAGACAACAGAGGACCGAGTGTCCTGAGTCTGGTACCTCATTTAATAGACAACAGAGGACTGAGTGTCCAGAGTCTGGTACCTCATTTAATAGACAACAGAAGACAGTGTCCTGAGTCTGGTACCTCATTTAATAGACAACAGAGGACTGAGTGTCCTGAGTCTGGTACCTCATTTAATAGACAAGAGGACTGAGTGTCCAGAGTCCGGTACCTCATTTAATAGACAACAGAGGACTGAGTGTCCAGAGTCTGGTACCTCATTTAATAGACAACAGAAGACAGTGTCCTGAGTCTGGTACCTCATTTAATAGACAACAGAGGACCGAGTGTCCTGAGTCTGGTACCTCATTTAATAGACAACAGAGGACTGAGTGTCCAGAGTCTGGTACCTCATTTAATAGACAACAGAAGACAGTGTCCTGAGTCTGGTACCTCATTTAATAGACAACAGAGGACTGAGTGTCCAGAGTCTGGTACCTCATTTAATAGACAACAGAGGACTGAGTGTCCAGAGTCTGGTACCTCATTTAATAGACAACAGAGGACAGTGTCCTGAGTCAGGTACCTCATTTAATAGACAACAGAAGACTGAGTGTCCTGAGTCTGGTACCTCATTTAATAGACAACAGAGGACAGTGTCCAGAGTCTGGTACCTCATTTAATAGACAACAGAAGACTGAGTGTCCTGAGTCTGGTACCTCATTTAATAGACAACAGAGGACTGAGTGTCCAGAGTCTGGTACCTCATTTAATAGACAACAGAGGACTGAGTGTCCAGAGTCTGGTACCTCATTTAATAGACAACAGAAGACAGTGTCCTGAGTCTGGTACCTCATTTAATAGACAACAGAGGACTGAGTGTCCAGAGTCTGGTACCTCATTTAATAGACAACAGAGGACTGAGTGTCCAGAGTCTGGTACCTCATTTAATAGACAACAGAAGACAGTGTCCAGAGTCTGGTACCTCATTTAATAGACAACAGAAGACTGAGTGTCCTGAGTCTGGTACCTCATTTAATAGACAACAGAGGACTGAGTGTCCAGAGTCTGGTACCTCATTTAATAGACAACATAGGACTGAGTGTCCAGAGTCTGGTACCTCATTTAATAGACAACAGAAGACAGTGTCCTGAGTCTGGTACCTCATTTAATAGACAACAGAGGACTGAGTGTCCTGAGTCGGGTACCTCATTTAATAGACAACAGAAGACTGAGTGTCCTGAGTCTGGTACCTCATTTAATAGACAACAGAGGACTGAGTGTCCTGAGTCTGGTACCTCATTTAATAGACAACAGAAGACAGTGTCCTGAGTCTGGTACCTCATTTAATAGACAACAGAGGACTGAGTGTCCTGAGTCTGGTACCTCATTTAATAGACAACAGAAGACAGTGTCCAGAGTCTGGTACCTCATTTAATAGACAACAGAGGACTGAGTGTCCTGAGTCTGGTACCTCATTTAATAGACAACAGAGGACTGAGTGTCCAGAGACTATAATGTGTGAAGGGGGATGATTTCACAGAGACAGAATGAAAGGAAGATTAGAGAAGAGAAAGAGACAGTGTATTACCAGATCCTACAACAACACCAAATCAACAGAGTGACATCCTATTCTCTATAGGGCCCTGGTCAAAAGTAGTGCACTACATAGGGTCTAGGGTCCCATTTGGGATGCAGCCCTTAGTGAAGACCATTAGGGTCAGTAGCAGTGGATTTTACCCACAGACAGCTTCCTTCATGTCCCTGTAATTACATGAAAACTAACTGCAGAGCGTAGAAGAAATCTCAGAGCAGCAAACAGTGGATTATCGTCATCGTTATTTATGAATAATTGATACAACCGTCCCGAAGGCTAGACACCTAATGGTAGGATCTAAGAGAAACGAGGAGGAACCTTAAATTGGCCTCCATAACTAAGTAAGAGACTGGGGGTAATAGGTAAACAGAGAAGCCAGCTAAACTGATGGTCTATTAGACTAAAAGATGTCTTTTAATCTCAGGCTCGTGGTTTTTCCCTTAGTCTTCTGCTTCGGTCTCATAGACACTTGTCAGCTAGAGAGATATATACTGTATATATATATATATATATATATACACATAATATATATACACACACACACACACACACACACACACACACACACACACACACACACACACATATATATATATACATATATACACATCAGGTGGCAGGTAGTCTAGTGGTTAAGAGCTTTAGGCCAGTAACATAGGTCACTGGTTCGAATCCCCGAGCCGACAAGGTGAAAAAGCTGTCGATGTGCCCTCGAGCAAGGCACTTAACCCTAATTGCTCCTGTAAGTCACTCTGGATAAATGTCTAAAATGTAAAAATGTAGATATCTAAGAGGATTTAAAAGAAGCTGAGATGTACTTTTTTTTTTTATTCTACCTCGATCTTTATCCACCTTTAGTATTCGCCTTTGTTCTGAGTGGCACCCTTATTTCCCTATGGGCCCCGGGTCCAAAGTAGTGCCATTTGGAACGCACCCTGAATAGTACACCTACAGATATTATTTGTCTGCTACCGTTTAGCTTCTAGCAGCGTATTCACCTCAGGTGAGTCAGTATGCTAACCTTGGCTATGTGTGAGCCAAACAGAGCTGCCGATGCACTTACAAAGCACACACCACCTTCCTTTGCCTTTTACTTCTCAGGCAGAGTCCTGCTCCCGCAGATCTTCAGACACAAATGTATCTTCAGGGACTACAGTGAGCAGGTCTCCCTTGAATACCAACTCAAGCTGGGAGAGGAAGAGGCATGGGCTGCAAAGAAATCTCCCAAGGACAGAAAAATGCTTTTATATGTGTGCTAGCAGCTCTATGTCTGTCTGTCTGTGTGTGTGTGTGTGTGTGTGTCTGTGTGTCTGTGTGTGTGTGTGTGTGTCTGTGTGTGTGTGTGTGCCAAGGATTTCCTAGTTCTTTACTTTCTGAAGATGAATGGCATTAGGTTGCCGCGAGACCCTGGTCACAATAACGATCTGTTTTTTAATCAACCAGCCTCTGCTATCAATGAAGAATCAGGAGATGCTACAGCTCCTTCCAGAGAACCAGGAAGCATCCCAAACGGTACCCTATTCCCTACATAGTGCACTACTTTGACCAGGGCCTTATTCCCTATATAGTGCACTACTTTGACCAGGACCCTATTCCCTACATAGTGCACTACTTTGACCAGGACCCTATTCCCTACATAGTGCACTACTTTGACCAGGGCCCTATTCCCTACATAGTGCACTACTACGACACTGGGGCCCTATTCCCTACATAGTGCACTACTACGACACTGGGGCCCTATTCCCTACATAGTGCACTACTTTGACCAGGGTCCTATTCCCTACATAGTGCACTACTTTGACCAGGACCCTATTCCCTACATAGTGCACTTTTTGTGTTTACATCCTTCTATTTTGTATCTATCATTGTAAAATGTCAACTGCTGTTCAACTGAATTCTACTCATCTATCATAGATTCTTCTCCACCAGGCTCTCAACCTTAAGTTTCACATCTATAGTGTTTCCTTTTAAATCTAGGCACTGGCCGTGTCCGAAATCTGCATTTGGGAAAGACAGATTTGGAGAGAAACTTGAGTTTACAGCAAGTAACGTTACACGTCAATTGAAGAGTCACCAGAAGCATCATTAGTCATCATTAGTCCATCGTTGATATAGTCCCAAAAATGTGTTGCATGTCAGCAATCAAGTTAAGATATAGGGTATAACTTTCAAAATACAGAACTACCAATGGTATGCCGCGTTTTGCATCAAATTATGCAAAAAGCAGCATCACACCCGATGTATTTCTGTATTTTGAAAGTTCTAGATCTTCAGAACTTAATTGATGACATGTACATTTACATTTAAGTCATTTAGCAGACGCTCTTATCATGTAAAATATTTTGGAACTATATCAACGATGGACGAATGAAAACAAATACCAGAAGATAGTTTGGGGGTGAAGGTAGAGCAGCTAGCCCTCTACAAGATCGTCACCCGACTCCATCTTCATCAACCATCTCTCTGACCATCCTTCCTCTGACCAAGCCATGAACTGTCTCGCTCCATCTCTCTGACCATCCTTCCTCTGACCAAGCCATTAACTGTCTCGCTCCATCTCTCTGACCATCCTTCCTCTGACCAAGCCATGAACTGTCTCGCTCCATCTCTCTGACCATCCTTCCTCTGACCAAGCCATGAACTGTCTCGTTCCATCTCTCTGACCATCCTTCCTCTGATCAAGCCATGAACTGTCTCGCTCCATCTCTCTGACCATCCTTCCTCTGACCAAGCCATGAACTGTCTCGCTCCATCTCTCTGACCATCCTTCCTCTGACCAAGCCATGAACTGTCTCGCTCCATCTCTCTGACCATCCTTCCTCTGACCAAGCCATGAACTGTCTCGCTCCATCTCTCTGACCATCCTTCCTCTGACCAAGCCATGAACTGTCTCGCTCCATCTCTCTGACCATCCTTCCTCTGACCAAGCCATGAACTGTCTCGCTCCATCTCTCTGACCATCCTTCCTCTGACCAAGCCATGAACTGTCTCGCTCCATCTCTCTGACCATCATTCCTCTGATGAAGACATGAACTGTCTCGCTCCATCTCTCTGACCATCCTTCCTCTGACCAAGCCATGAACTGTCTCGCTCCATCTCTCTGACCATCCTTCCTCTGATGAAGACATGAACTCTCCCCTCTGCACTTTTGGAGAATGCTTGCACTCAAATACGTGGCCTCTATTGGTTGACCTAGCCAACTAGGCTAATCATGATGAATTGCTGTTTTTTTTTTTTTTTGCTTTTGGGCTGTAGTCAACCTCGAACAGGGCGCCGCCTTCAACCTCGAACAGGGCGCCGCCTTCAACCTCGAACAGGGCGCCGCCTTCAACCTCGAACAGGGCGCCGCCTTCAACCTCGAACAGGGCGCCGCCTTCAACCTCGAACAGGGCGCCGCCTTCAACTTAGCTACTTTAGGTCTTTCCCTCCCAATTAATTCATACTTATTTTGTCAACAACCGTACCGCCGACCCTTCTATAGCAGCTTAGTGTCAACAAGGTAATAAGCTGCAGTTTAATTTGAGAGAGCTAACACACACACAGAGAGAGAGAGGTCTGTTTAGCTGACAAGGACGTAAAGGCAGAAGTGTAATTCAGCGTAAAAGTCACAGTATTGAATACTAGTACAGCCTTGGTAATAGAGAAAACTAAATGGGCAAGGCACACAAAGCCAAATCATATGGGAGTAAAATGTGACTACAGGGATTTGTACAGATATGAAAAGTACAGGAAGGGAAAGTACAAGTGTCTAGCTCTAGGAACTAAATCATCGAGCTCCTAGAGGAAGGTGATCATTACTACAGCCCCTAGAGGAAGGTGATCATTACTACAGCCCCTAGAGGAAGGTGTTCATTACTACAGCCCCTAGAGGAAGGTGTTCATTACTACAGCCCCTAGAGGAAGGTGTTCATTACTACAGCCCCTAGAGGAAGGTGTTCATTACTACAGCCCCTAGAGGAAGGTGATCACTACTACAGCCCCTAGAGGAAGGTGTTCATTACTACAGCCCCTAGAGGAAGGTGATCATTACTACAGCCCCTAGAGGAAGGTGATCATTACTACAGCCCCTAGAGGAAGGTGATCATTACTACAGCCCCTAGAGGAAGGTGTTCATTACTACAGCCCCTAGAGGAAGGTGTTCATTACTACAGCCCCTAGAGGAAGGTGTTCATTACTACAGCCCCTAGAGGAAGGTGTTCATTACTACAGCCCCTAGAGGAAGGTGATCACTACTACAGCCCCTAGAGGAAGGTGTTCATTACTACAGCCCCTAGAGGAAGGTGATCATTACTACAGCCCCTAGAGGAAGGTGATCATTACTACAGCCCCTAGAGGAAGGTGATCATTACTACAGCCCCTAGAGGAAGGTGTTCATTACTACAGCCCCTAGAGGAAGGTGAACATTACTACAGCCCCTAGAGGAAGGTGATCATTACTACAACCCCTAGAGGAAGGTGATCATTACTACAGCCCCTAGAGGAAGGTCATCATTACTACAGCCCCTAGAGGAAGGTGTTCATTACTACAGCCCCTAGAGGAAGGTCATCATTACTACAGCCCCTAGAGGAAGGTGTTCATTACTACAGCCCCTAGAGGAAGGTGATCATTACTACAGCCCCTAGAGGAAGGTCATCATTACTACAGCCCCTAGAAGAAGGTCATCATTACTACAGCCCCTAGAGGAAGGTCATCATTACTACAGCCCCTAGAGGAAGGTGTTCATAACTACAGCCCCTAGAGGAAGGTCATCATTACTACAGCCCCTAGAGGAAGGTCATCATTACTACAGCCCCTAGAGGAAGGTGTTCATAACTACAGCCCCTAGAGGAAGGTGATCATTACTACAGCCCCTAGAGGAAGGTCATCATTACTACAGCCCCTAGAGGAAGGTGTTCATTACTACAGCCCCTAGAGGAAGGTGTTCATTACTACAGCCCCTAGAGGAAGGTGTTCATTACTACAGCCCCTAGAGGAAGGTGTTCATTACTACAGCCCCTAGAGAAAGGTGTTCATTACTACAGCCCCTAGAGAAAGGTGTTCATTACTACAGCCCCTAGAGGAAGGTGTTCATTACTACAGCCCCTAGAGGAAGGTGTTCATTACTACAGCCCCTAGAGGAAGGTGTTCATTACTACAGCCCCTAGAGGAAGGTGTTCATTACTACAGCCCCTAGAGGAAGGTGTTCATTACTACAGCCCCTAGAGGAAGGTGTTCATTACTACAGCCCCTAGAGGAAGGTGTTCATTACTACAGCCCCTAGAGGAAGGTGTTCATTACTACAGCCCCTAGAGGAAGGTGTTCATTACTACAGCCCCTAGAGGAAGGTGTTCATTACTACAGCCCCTAGAGGAAGGTGATCATTACTACAGCCCCTAGAGGAAGGTGTTCATTACTACAGCCCCTAGAGGAAGGTGTTCATTACTACAGCCCCTAGAGGAAGGTGTTCATTACTACAGCCCCTAGAGGAAGGTGTTCATTACTACAGCCCCTAGAGGAAGGTGTTCATTACTACAGCCCCTAGAGGAAGGTGTTCATTACTACAGCCCCTAGAGGAAGGTGATCATTACTACAGCCCCCAGAGGAAGGTGATCATTACTACAGCCCCCAGAGGAAGGTGATCATTACTACAGCCCCTAGAGGAAGGTGATCATTACTACAGCCCCTAGAGGAAGGTGATCATTACTACAGCCCCTAGAGGAAGGTGATCATTACTACAGCCCCTAGAGGAAGGTGATCATTACTACAGCCCCTAGAGGAAGGTGATCATTACTACAGCCCCTAGAGGAAGGTGATCATTACTACAGCCCCCCAGAGGAAGGTGATCATTACTACAGCCCCCAGAGGAAGGTGATCATTACTACAGCCCCTAGAGGAAGGTGTTCATTACTACAGCCCCTAGAGGAAGGTGTTCATTACTACAGCCCCTAGAGGAAGGTGTTCATTACTACAGCCCCTAGAGGAAGGTGATCACTACTACAGCCCCTAGAGGAAGGTGATCACTACTACAGCCCCTAGAGGAAGGTGTTCATTACTACAGCCCCTAGAGGAAGGTGATCATTACTACAGCCCCTAGAGGAAGGTGATCATTACTACAGCCCCTAGAGGAAGGTGATCATTACTACAGCCCCTAGAGGAAGGTGATCATTACTACAGCCCCTAGAGGAAGGTGTTCATTACTACAGCCCCTAGAGGAAGGTGTTCATTACTACAGCCCCTAGAGGAAGGTGTTCATTACTACAGCCCCTAGAGGAAGGTGATCACTACTACAGCCCCTAGAGGAAGGTGTTCATTACTACAGCCCCTAGAGGAAGGTGATCATTACTACAGCCCCTAGAGGAAGGTGTTCATTACTACAGCCCCTAGAGGAAGGTGTTCATTACTACAGCCCCTAGAGGAAGGTCATTACTACAGCCCCTAGAGGAAGGTCACTACTACAGCCCCTAGAGGAAGTTGATCATTACTACAGCCCCTAGAGGAAGGTGATCATTACTACAGCCCCTAGAGGAAGGTGATCATTACTACAGCCCCTAGAGGAAGGTCATTAGTACAGCCCCTAGAGGAAGGTCATTACTACAGCCCCTAGAGGAAGGTGTTCATTACTACAGCCCCCAGAGGAAGGTGTTCATTACTACAGCCCCTAGAGGAAGGTGATCATTACTACAGCCCCTAGAGGAAGGTGATCATTACTACAGCCCCTAGAGGAAGGTGTTCATTACTACAGCCCCTAGAGGAAGGTGTTCATTACTACAGCCCCTAGAGGAAGGTGATCATTACTACAGCCCCTAGAGGAAGGTGATCATTACTACAGCCCCTAGAGGAAGGTCATTAGTACAGCCCCTAGAGGAAGGTGTTCATTACTACAGCCCCTAGAGGAAGGTGTTCATTACTACAGCCCCCAGAGGAAGGTGTTCATTACTACAGCCCCTAGAGGAAGGTGATCATTACTACAGCCCCTAGAGGAAGGTGATCATTACTACAGCCCCCAGAGGAAGGTGATCATTACTACAGCCCCTAGAGGAAGGTGATCATAACTACAGCCCCTAGAGGAAGGTGATCATTACTACAGCCCCCAGAGGAAGGTGTTCATTACTACAGCCCCCAGAGGAAGGTGTTCATTACTACAGCCCCCAGAGGAAGGTGTTCATTACTACAGCCCCTAGAGGAAGGTGATCATTACTACAGCCCCCAGAGGAAGGTGATCATTACTACAGCCCCTAGAGGAAGGTGATCATTACTACAGCCCCTAGAGGAAGGTCATTACTACAGCCCCTAGAGGAAGGTGTTCATTACTACAGCCCCTAGAGGAAGGTGTTCATTACTACAGCCCCTAGAGGAAGGTGTTCATTACTACAGCCCCTAGAGGAAGGTCATTACTACAGCCCCTAGAGGAAGGTGTTCATTACTACAGCCCCCAGAGGAAGGTGTTCATTACTACAGCCCCCAGAGGAAGGTGTTCATTACTACAGCCCCTAGAGGAAGGTGATCATTACTACAGCCCCTAGAGGAAGGTGTTCATTACTACAGCCCCTAGAGGAAGTTGATCATTACTACAGCCCCTAGAGGAAGGTCATCATTACTACAGCCCCTAGAGGAAGGTCATCATTACTACAGCCCCTAGAGGAAGGTGTTCATAACTACAGCCCCTAGAGGAAGGTGATCATTACTACAGCCCCTAGAGGAAGGTCATCATTACTACAGCCCCTAGAAGAAGGTCATCATTACTACAGCCCCTAGAGGAAGGTCATCATTACTACAGCCCCTAGAGGAAGGTGTTCATAACTACAGCCCCTAGAGGAAGGTCATCATTACTACAGCCCCTAGAGGAAGGTCATCATTACTACAGCCCCTAGAGGAAGGTGTTCATAACTACAGCCCCTAGAGGAAGGTGTTCATAACTACAGCCCCTAGAGGAAGGTGATCATTACTACAGCCCCTAGAGGAAGGTCATCATTACTACAGCCCCTAGAGGAAGGTGTTCATTACTACAGCCCCTAGAGGAAGGTGTTCATTACTACAGCCCCTAGAGGAAGGTGTTCATTACTACAGCCCCTAGAGGAAGGTGTTCATTACTACAGCCCCTAGAGAAAGGTGTTCATTACTACAGCCCCTAGAGGAAGGTGTTCATTACTACAGCCCCTAGAGGAAGGTGTTCATTACTACAGCCCCTAGAGGAAGGTGATCATTACTACAGCCCCTAGAGGAAGGTGTTCATTACTACAGCCCCTAGAGGAAGGTGTTCATTACTACAGCCCCTAGAGGAAGGTGTTCATTACTACAGCCCCTAGAGGAAGGTGTTCATTACTACAGCCCCTAGAGGAAGGTGATCATTACTACAGCCCCTAGAGGAAGGTGATCATTACTACAGCCCCTAGAGGAAGGTGATCATTACTACAGCCCCTAGAGGAAGGTGATCATTACTACAGCCCCTAGAGGAAGGTGTTCATTACTACAGCCCCTAGAGGAAGGTGTTCATTACTACAGCCCCTAGAGGAAGGTGATCATTACTACAGCCCCTAGAGGAAGGTGATCATTACTACAGCCCCTAGAGGAAGGTGATCATTACTACAGCCCCTAGAGGAAGGTCATCATTACTACAGCCCCTAGAGGAAGGTGTTCATTACTACAGCCCCTAGAGGAAGGTGTTCATTACTACAGCCCCTAGAGGAAGGTCATCATTACTACAGCCCCTAGAGGAAGGTGAACATTACTACAGCCCCTAGAGGAAGGTGATCATTACTACAGCCCCTAGAGGAAGGTGATCATTACTACAGCCCCTAGAGGAAGGTGATCATTACTACAGCCCCTAGAGGAAGGTGTTCATTACTACAGCCCCTAGAGGAAGGTGTTCATTACTACAGCCCCTAGAGGAAGGTGTTCATTACTACAGCCCCGAGAGGAAGGTGATCATTACTACAGCCCCTAGAAGAAGGAGATCATTACTACAGCCCCTAGAGGAAGGTGTTCATTACTACAGCCCCTAGAGGAAGGTGATCATTACTACAGCCCCTAGAGGAAGGTGATCATTACTACAGCCCCTAGAGGAAGGTGATCATTACTACAGCCCCTAGAGGAAGGTGTTCATTACTACAGCCCCTAGAGGAAGGTGTTCATTACTACAGCCCCTAGAGGAAGGTGTTCATTACTACAGCCCCTAGAGGAAGGTGATCATTACTACAGCCCCTAGAGGAAGGTAATCACTACTACAGCCCCTAGAGGAAGGTGATCATTACTACAGCCCCCAGAGGAAGGAGATCATTACTACAGCCCCTAGAGGAAGGAGATCATTACTACAGCCCCTAGAGGAAGGTCATTACTACAGCCCCTAGAGGAAGGTGATCATTACTACAGCCCCTAGAGGAAGGTCATTACTACAGCCCCTAGAGGAAGGTCATTACTACAGCCCCTAGAGGAAGGTGATCATTACTACAGCCCCTAGAGGAAGGTCATTACTACAGCCCCTAGAGGAAGGTCATCATTACTACAGCCCCTAGAGGAAGGTCATCATTACTACAGCCCCTAGAGGAAGGTCATCATTACTACAGCCCCTAGAAGAAGGAGATCATTACTACAGCCCCTAGAAGAAGGAGATCATTACTACAGCCCCTAGAGGAAGGAGATCATTACTACAGCCCCTAGAGGAAGGTCATTACTACAGCCCCTAGAGGAAGGAGATCATTACTACAGCCCCTAGAGGAAGGAGATCATTACTACAGCCCCTAGAGGAAGGTCATTACTACAGCCCCTAGAGGAAGGTGATCATTACTACAGCCCCTAGAGGAAGGTCATTACTACAGCCTCTAGAGGAAGGTCATCATTACTACAGCCTCTAGAGGAAGGTCATCATTACTACAGCCCCTAGAGGAAGGTGTTCATTACTACAGCCCCTAGAGGAAGGTGTTCATTACTACAGCCCCTAGAGGAAGGTGATCATTACTACAGCCCCTAGAGGAAGGTGTTCATTACTACAGCCCCTAGAGGAAGGTGATCATTACTACAGCCCCTAGAGGAAGGTGATCATTACTACAGCCCCTAGAGGAAGGTGATCATTACTACAGCCCCTAGAGGAAGGTGATCATTACTACAGCCCCTAGAGGAAGGTGATCATTACTACAGCCCCTAGAGGAAGGTGATCATTACTACAGCCCCTAGAGGAAGGTGTTCATTACTACAGCCCCTAGAGGAAGGTGTTCATTACTACAGCCCCTAGAGGAAGGTGTTCATTACTACAGCCCCTAGAGGAAGGTGATCATTACTACAGCCCCTAGAGGAAGGTGATCATTACTACAGCCCCTAGAGGAAGGTGATCATTACTACAGCCCCTAGAGGAAGGTGATCATTACTACAGCCCCTAGAGGAAGGTGTTCATTACTACAGCCCCTAGAGGAAGGTGTTCATTACTACAGCCCCTAGAGGAAGGTGTTCATTACTACAGCCCCTAGAGGAAGGTGATCATTACTACAGCCCCTAGAGGAAGGTGTTCATTACTACAGCCCCTAGAGGAAGGTGATCATTACTACAGCCCCTAGAGGAAGGTGATCATTACTACAGCCCCTAGAAGAAGGAGATCATTACTACAGCCCCTAGAGGAAGGTCATTACTACAGCCCCTAGAGGAAGGTCATCATTACTACAGCCCCTAGAGGAAGGTGTTCATTACTACAGCCCCTAGAGGAAGGTGATCATTACTACAGCCCCTAGAGGAAGGTGATCATTACTACAGCCCCTAGAAGAAGGAGATCATTACTACAGCCCCTAGAGGAAGGTCATTACTACAGCCCCTAGAGGAAGGTCATCATTACTACAGCCCCTAGAGGAAGGTCATCATTACTACAGCCCCTAGAGGAAGGTGTTCATTACTACAGCCCCTAGAGGAAGGTGATCATTACTACAGCCCCTAGAGGAAGGAGATCATTACTACAGCCCCTAGAGGAAGGAGATCATTACTACAGCCCCTAGAGGAAGGAGATCATTACTACAGCCCCTAGAAGAAGGAGATCATTACTACAGCCCCTAGAGGAAGGTGATCATTACTAAAGCCCCTAGAGGAAGGTGATCATTACTAAAGCCCCTAGAGGAAGGTGATCATTACTACAGCCCCTAGAGGAAGGTGATCATTACTACAGCCCCTAGAGGAAGGTGATCATTACTACAGCCCCTAGAGGAAGGTGATCATTACTAAAGCCCCTAGAGGAAGGTGATCATTACTACAGCCACCAGAGGAAGGTGATCATTACTACAGCCCCTAGAGGAAGGTGATCATTACTACAGCCCCTAGAGGAAGGTGATCATTACTACAGCCCCTAGAGGAAGGTGATCATTACTACAGCCCCTAGAGGAAGGTGTTCATTACTACAGCCCCTAGAGGAAGGTGTTCATTACTACAGCCCCTAGAGGAAGGTGTTCATTACTACAGCCCCTAGAGGAAGGTGTTCATTACTACAGCCCCTAGAGAAAGGTGTTCATTACTACAGCCCCTAGAGGAAGGTGTTCATTACTACAGCCCCTAGAGGAAGGTGTTCATTACTACAGCCCCTAGAGGAAGGTGTTCATTACTACAGCCCCTAGAGGAAGGTGATCATTACTACAGCCCCTAGAGGAAGGTGTTCATTACTACAGCCCCTAGAGGAAGGTGTTCATTACTACAGCCCCTAGAGGAAGGTGTTCATTACTACAGCCCCTAGAGGAAGGTGTTCATTACTACAGCCCCTAGAGGAAGGTGATCATTACTACAGCCCCAAGAGGAAGGTGATCATTACTACAGCCCCTAGAGGAAGGTGATCATTACTACAGCCCCTAGAGGAAGGTGATCATTACTACAGCCCCTAGAGGAAGGTGTTCATTACTACAGCCCCTAGAGGAAGGTGATCATTACTACAGCCCCTAGAGGAAGGTGATCATTACTACAGCCCCTAGAGGAAGGTCATTACTACAGCCCCTAGAGGAAGGTGATCATTACTACAGCCCCTAGAGGAAGGTCATCATTACTACAGCCCCTAGAGGAAGGTCATCATTACTACAGCCCCTAGAGGAAGGTCATCATTACTACAGCCCCTAGAGGAAGGTGATCATTACTACAGCCCCTAGAAGAAGGAGATCATTACTACAGCCCCTAGAGGAAGGAGATCATTACTACAGCCCCTAGAGGAAGGTCATTACTACAGCCCCTAGAGGAAGGTGATCATTACTACAGCCCCTAGAGGAAGGAGATCATTACTACAGCCCCTAGAGGAAGGTGATCATTACTACAGCCCCTAGAGGAAGGTCATTACTACAGCCCCTAGAGGAAGGTGATCATTACTACAGCCCCTAGAGGAAGGTCATTACTACAGCCTCTAGAGGAAGGTCATCATTACTACAGCCTCTAGAGGAAGGTCATCATTACTACAGCCCCTAGAGGAAGGTGTTCATTACTACAGCCCCTAGAGGAAGGTGATCATTACTACAGCCCCTAGAGGAAGGTGTTCATTACTACAGCCCCTAGAGGAAGGTGATCATTACTACAGCCCCTAGAGGAAGGTGATCATTACTACAGCCCCTAGAGGAAGGTGATCATTACTACAGCCCCTAGAGGAAGGTGATCATTACTACAGCCCCTAGAGGAAGGTGTTCATTACTACAGCCCCTAGAGGAAGGTGTTCATTACTACAGCCCCCAGAGGAAGGTGTTCATTACTACAGCCCCTAGAGGAAGGTGATCATTACTACAGCCCCTAGAGGAAGGTGATCATTACTACAGCCCCCAGAGGAAGGTGATCATTACTACAGCCCCTAGAGGAAGGTGATCATAACTACAGCCCCTAGAGGAAGGTGATCATTACTACAGCCCCCAGAGGAAGGTGTTCATTACTACAGCCCCCAGAGGAAGGTGTTCATTACTACAGCCCCCAGAGGAAGGTGTTCATTACTACAGCCCCTAGAGGAAGGTGATCATTACTACAGCCCCCAGAGGAAGGTGATCATTACTACAGCCCCTAGAGGAAGGTGATCATTACTACAGCCCCTAGAGGAAGGTCATTACTACAGCCCCTAGAGGAAGGTGTTCATTACTACAGCCCCTAGAGGAAGGTGTTCATTACTACAGCCCCTAGAGGAAGGTGTTCATTACTACAGCCCCTAGAGGAAGGTCATTACTACAGCCCCTAGAGGAAGGTGTTCATTACTACAGCCCCCAGAGGAAGGTGTTCATTACTACAGCCCCCAGAGGAAGGTGTTCATTACTACAGCCCCTAGAGGAAGGTGATCATTACTACAGCCCCTAGAGGAAGGTGTTCATTACTACAGCCCCTAGAGGAAGTTGATCATTACTACAGCCCCTAGAGGAAGGTCATCATTACTACAGCCCCTAGAGGAAGGTCATCATTACTACAGCCCCTAGAGGAAGGTGTTCATAACTACAGCCCCTAGAGGAAGGTGATCATTACTACAGCCCCTAGAGGAAGGTCATCATTACTACAGCCCCTAGAAGAAGGTCATCATTACTACAGCCCCTAGAGGAAGGTCATCATTACTACAGCCCCTAGAGGAAGGTGTTCATAACTACAGCCCCTAGAGGAAGGTCATCATTACTACAGCCCCTAGAGGAAGGTCATCATTACTACAGCCCCTAGAGGAAGGTGTTCATAACTACAGCCCCTAGAGGAAGGTGTTCATAACTACAGCCCCTAGAGGAAGGTGATCATTACTACAGCCCCTAGAGGAAGGTCATCATTACTACAGCCCCTAGAGGAAGGTGTTCATTACTACAGCCCCTAGAGGAAGGTGTTCATTACTACAGCCCCTAGAGGAAGGTGTTCATTACTACAGCCCCTAGAGGAAGGTGTTCATTACTACAGCCCCTAGAGAAAGGTGTTCATTACTACAGCCCCTAGAGGAAGGTGTTCATTACTACAGCCCCTAGAGGAAGGTTCATCATTACTACAGCCCCTAGAGGAAGGTGATCATTACTACAGCCCCTAGAGGAAGGTGTTCATTACTACAGCCCCTAGAGGAAGGTGTTCATTACTACAGCCCCTAGAGGAAGGTGTTCATTACTACAGCCCCTAGAGGAAGGTGTTCATTACTACAGCCCCTAGAGGAAGGTGATCATTACTACAGCCCCTAGAGGAAGGTGATCATTACTACAGCCCCTAGAGGAAGGTGATCATTACTACAGCCCCTAGAGGAAGGTGATCATTACTACAGCCCCTAGAGGAAGGTGTTCATTACTACAGCCCCTAGAGGAAGGTGTTCATTACTACAGCCCTAGAGGAAGGTGATCATTACTACAGCCCCTAGAGGAAGGTGATCATTACTACAGCCCCTAGAGGAAGGTGATCATTACTACAAGCCCCTAGAGGAAGGTCAGTCATTACTACAGCCCCTAGAGGAAGGTGTTCATTACTACAGCCCCTAGAGGAAGGTGTTCATTACTACAGCCCCTAGAGGAAGGTCATCACTACTACAGCCCCTAGAGGAGGAACGGTGAACATTACTACAGCCCCTAGAGGAAGGTGATCATTACTACAGCCCCTAGAGGAAGGTGATCATTACTACAGCCCCTAGAGGAAGGTGATCATTACTACAGC